>NW_007017200.1:0-1044 GCF_000164805.1 Carlito syrichta
TGAGTTTACTAAGGAAATTTTACCCTAATCCCCCAAATTTGAACTGGAGAGCCCATCTGTATGGAAATTTTAAATGCTTGGAGGACTTTTGTAATTCTTCCCTCCCTCCACGGCCTGAAATTTAAACCTATACCAGGGCATAGTTTCTTGCAACTTGAGGTTGTACCACTTACTTTTATTTCACCTCTAAATTCTAAATTACTCTTTCCTCTGATTAATTTTTAATATGTTATTTACTTGGAAATTAAGCACAGTGTAATGAAGTTGCCAAGAAGTAGGACAAGGAAATGAGTAAATAGTAGATTTCCTGTTAACAATTCTGCATGATATATAGCATGAGAAAGTAATCAATTTTGATTGGAGATGTTGTCTCTGGGGAAGCAAGCAAAAATGAGTTTTCTTTGCTTTTAATAGCAATATTATTGAAGCTTCTGAAATTGAGGCCATAAAGGGTTGACAGTTATTCTTTGGGGGCCTCCTCCTCATTATATCTCTAACTCTACATATCTTTGCTAAATGCACACTTGCTACATTGTTTCAAAAGATTCAAACCTGTCTTAAACAGAATATACAGTTTTGTTTTGTTTTAATTTTCCTCCTTATATATCACAGACAGGGGCATATCAGATCTGAACTACTAACTATTGCAAAACGTGTGACTAATGGTCAAGAGTTATCACTATTGGTGGTAGAAGTATTTTATAAACATAAAAGTGATCACACCTCACAGTAAAAACCACCAGAAAGTGAGCTCATGAGTTTATTTATTCTAGATATCTGTCTTGCTAGTGATTATCCATTTAAGGAGAGTCTCCCTATTTAATCTTTTGCATTTCTCTGTAGATTTGCTCACCATCAACTTTATCCCATGTTATACAAAAAGGAATCTCCTTTGGGAGGCCAAGGCGAGAGGATCGAGGTTTGAGACCGGCCTGGGCAATTTGATGAGACTTTGTCTCTACAATATATCAAAAAATTAGCCAGACGTGGCTGTAGTTCCGGCTACTTGGAAGACTGAGGTGGAAGGACTGCCTGAGCCCAGCA
>NW_007017201.1:0-1483 GCF_000164805.1 Carlito syrichta
TGGTATTTATAACTTTTCTTAAATGTATGAGTCAGCTCGGGTTGCCGTAACAAAATACCACAGGCTAGGTGACTTAAACAACAAATTTGTTGTCTCACAGTTCCGGAAGAAGGGAGTCCACGATCAAGGTGTTTGCAAGGTAGATTTCTGCTGAGGTTTCCTTCCTGGGTTTGCAGAAAGCCACCTTTTCCCTATGCATGACCATGTTCTCTGTGTGTGATTTCTGGTGTTTCTTCTTTTTTTTTTTTTTTAAGTTGGAGTCTCACTCTGTCGCCCAAACTGGAGTGCAGTGGCCGCTCCCGGCCACCACAACCTCGACCTGCTGGGCTCTGGCGATCCTTCCGCCTCAGCCTTCCAAGTAGCCGGAATTACAGGCGCGTGCTACCACGCCCAGCTAATTTTTTGATTTATTGTAAAGATGAGGTCTCGCTGCCCAGGCGGGTCTCGAACCCGCGGGCTCAGGCAATCCACTCACCTCAGCCTCCCAAAGGCGCGGGATTACAGGCTGAGCCACCGAGCCCGGCTTGGTGTTTCTTCTTATAAGGACACAGATTCTATTGAATTGGGGCTCTCTCCTTATGACCTCATGTCACCTTGATTACCTATTAACTATTACATCTTCAAATCCAGTCACATTGAGAATTAGGGCTTCAGCATAGATTTTTGGAGGAACGCAATTCAGTTCAGAATGCTGAAGATGAGTGTTTTCTGATAAAACCCTCAATATGATCTTGCCTTTCCTTCTGTAATCAAATGAACATTGTACTGGTTCTCCTTCCCTAGCTCTTCATCAGGGCTCATCAGCTTTCTCCTAAATAGTTAACCTGCTGCTTTTATTATGTGTCAGGTACTGTTTGGAATATTATGAATGTTCCAGTATATTAAATCATTTCTGTTACTGTGGTTTTTGACTTCTAGAATTTCCTTTAGATTTTTTTCCTTAGTGTTTCTATCTCTGTTTCCATTACCATCTGTTCTTGCACTTTATCTCCTTTTTCTATTAGGGGCCTGTCTTAGTCTGTGTATGCTACTATAAAAAATACCTGAAACTAAGTACTTTAGAAACAACAGAAATTTATTTCTCACAGTTCTGGAGGCTGGAAATCTAGGATCAAGGCACCAACAGGTTCAATGCCTGGTGAGGGCTGCCCTCACCACTTCAAGATGGCGGCTCAACTGCTGTGTCTTTTGGAGGGGATGAATGCTGTTCTCACATGACAGAAGGGATGGAAGGGCAAAGAAAGGCTGAATGCTGCATGAAACCTCTTATAAAGATCTTAATCCTATTAATGGGGCAGAGTCCTCGTGACCTAATTGCTTCCTAGAGGCTTCACTTCTCAATGATATTGTTTTAAGGATTAAGTTTCAACATGAACTTTATAGGGGACACATACATTAAAATCCTAGCAGGCCCTCATCATATGACTCAGAGTTATTTTAAATTCCCTGTTTGACAATGCCAACTTCTATGTCACATCAGAGT
>NW_007017202.1:0-1000 GCF_000164805.1 Carlito syrichta
ACATCTCAAGGCGATCTTGGTGCTACCTTGAAAGGACTCGGGTTCATGAACGGTTGAGGGACCTGAGAGTTTATGGTCTGTTCCAGTGACCTGGTGCTGACTGTAATGGCGCTGGCTGTCTTTCTGGTTCCTTGAGCCACGGAGGACTCTGGGTGGTGGCTGAGTGTGCTTGAAGGTGGACTGCAGACCTCCCCGCTCCAGTCACACCAGGAAGCTCTCTCCCTCTCCCCAGTGGCATCCTAGGATCTTGTAAAGTCCCTGTTGGCATTGACCTCATCGTCCACAAATTTTCTCTAGCTAGGTTCTAGTTTCATCGAGGGACGAGTATGAGCCCAATCACTGTTGAGTTAAAACTAGTCCCTGATCATCAACCTTCAGCATATGTGTCTCCACTCTTCAGACTGCCTCCTCCCCCCCAAGAAAACATGTACCCCAGACTTAATCCTAAGTATTGGGAGTTCTTGCTCTGAATATGCTACTAATTAGCTGGTAGGACTTTAGTGCAACCTCTGGTCTCTGGTTCCCCATTTGTCTTTAAAACTTTGGTGTGTGTTCCAGGACGTTGTTTTGCTTCTAAGGTATATGTGCTTCAAGGGCTAACTAGTCTTAAACCATGTCCCTGCTGTGGCTTGGAATATACAATTATTTGACACTGGTCACTTGAATGTAGAGAACTGCCTATCCAAAACAGTATTTTTTTGGCTCCAGTTTGGGCTAAGCCTTCCCTGATAAGAGGTGGTTAAATAATCTTTTTTTATTCTTCCTCTAAAGAACATTTCTGGTTGATAATGATGAAACCTTATCATTTGCTTATAGAGGGAAAATAAATATTTGATTTTCTAAGGGGAAACAGAGCAGGAAAGAAGTGAAAATGGATATCAAATTTATCCAGAAGCCTCCACCAGCAAGGTGTGTTAAAACCAGAAAGACCCACGATGATCTTACCATAAATTATTTGGAGGTGGGGCGTGCGGCAGAAATCTGTTTTTCATCCTGGGAT
>NW_007017203.1:0-983 GCF_000164805.1 Carlito syrichta
AAAAAAAAAAAAAAAAAGAAGTCATTTCTTCCTGACAATGAAAAGGAATATGTTAAATATGATTTGAGGGCCAAATATATAAAGCTCAAACTCAATGTTGTCAATAGTTTACAAAAGAAAAAATATACGGCTTAGCCCAATTCGATTTACAGCATGAGCTTGAAAGTTATTTGATTATCTATTGCACAGTTCTGTAATTCAGACTATTCCTTAAATTAGAAGGCCTACTGAGATGCTAGGGCAAACATCGAACAGTAGCTATTCCACACCCAGATCCAACTTCCTTCTTTGCAAAGCAAATGTATTCCCTGCCTGCTTTGCAGCCAGGCACGGCCCAGTCCTAGCCAAGTTCCTGGAGGAGGAAAGGGGAAGGGAAGGGCACTGGGTCCTTTAAGAAGATCTGCTTTCATGATAAAGGAAACAGACATGGCGGTGCTCCTCTTCCCTGCACGCTGTCTGCCTGCACGTTTGGAGCTGCAACTGCCATATTGCAAACGTGAGGGAAAGGCCAAGAGCACTGCAGAGACTCCAACTCCAATAACACTGAGCAGATAAACCAATAGCGGCAGCTGCCTTGCTCCAGACTTTTCACTACAGGAGAAAAATAAACCCTTATTTGTTTAAGCTACTGTGGGCTGCATTTTCTGTTACTTGGGGCCAAATGCATCCCAAACCAACACAACGGCTTAGTGGGGCCAGGTTTCTATGAGATGTCAGCACGTACACAGGAGAAGCTAAGCAAATCCATGTACGCACCGAAGACAGGAGGCGCCTCCAAACCATCAATGCACAGACGGAAATAATGAGAATCACTCCAAAGTAGACTCTACATGCCACAGACACAGGGCCAGCGGGGGGTGGGGGGAAGGGGCGCACTAGCTAAGGTCAAGGTTAAACAGGAACCTCGCCAAGATAAGCCTATTTTACTTTTTCTTTTTTTTTTTTTGAGTTGGAGTCTCACTCTGTCGCCCAGACTGGAGTGC
>NW_007017204.1:0-1199 GCF_000164805.1 Carlito syrichta
TTAGTGACTATCCCTTCTCTGTGATGAGTGTCCCAGAGACTGGTAGTCCTCTATGAGTACCTCAGTGATTATCTGACCTTGGTGATGGTTGCCTCTATGGCTGGGCTTCCTTTGTGATCAGTAAACAAGTGACTAGGCCACATCTGTGATGGGTGCCCTAGAGATTGGCCTGCCTCTGCTATCATTGTCTCAGTGAATAGACATACTTCTAATGGGTGCCAATGAGACTGGGCATCCTCTGTGATGGGTGCCTCTGTGATGATAAATTCTCTGCAACAGATGCTTCAGTGACTGTCTCTCCTCTGTGATGGGTACCTAGGTAACTAGCCTTTCCCAGGAATAAGTGCCCCAGTGACAGGTTCTCCCCTAAAATGTGGCTCAGTGATTTTCTCTCTGTGATGTGTGCTTCAGTGACTGGTCCTTCTCTGTGATAGGTGCCACAGTGACTATGCCTCTCCATTGGGTGTCCCAGTGACTAGCCCTCTTCTGTGATACATAGCACAGTGAAAAGGCCTCCTCAGTGATAGGTGCCCCAGTGACATCCAGATCCCTGCCCTTCCTCTGTGATCTGAGGACCAGACACTGAGCGTCCTCTTAATGGGTGTCCCTTGACTGAACATCTCTGTGATGAATGCCTTAGTGACTGGCCCTCTCCTTTATTGGGTGCGTCAGTGACTGGCTTTCATATGTGATAGGTGCCCCAGTGACTGACACTCCTCTGTGATGGTTGTTCCAGTGACTGGATGTCCTCTGGGATGTACGGCCCAGTGACTAGACATCATCTGTAATGTGTGCCCCAATGACTGACCTTCCTCTCTAATATGTACCCCAGTGACAGGAACTGCTTTGTGATGTGCTTCCCAGTTACTGGTTCTCCAGAGTAGATGTCCCAGTGAATAGTTGTCCTCAAAAATGTGTGCTCCTAGCTGGACTCAGTGGCTCAGCCTGTAATCCCACGCCTTTGCAAGGCTGAGGTGAGTGGATTGTCTGAGCCCGTGGATTTGAGACCCGCCTGGGCAGTGAGACCTCATCTCTACAATAAACCAAAAATCAGCCGGGCGTTGTAGTACATGCCTGTAATTCCGGCTACTTGGAAGAATCTCCAGAGCCCAGCAGGTCGAGGCTGTGGTGGCCGGGAGCGGCCACTGCACTCCAGTCTGGGTAACAGAGTGAGACTCCAACTCAAAAAAAAAATGTGT
>NW_007017205.1:0-958 GCF_000164805.1 Carlito syrichta
AGCCCTGATGTATTAGGTTCCTAAGGCACACTATTATCATTTATTTTAAAGCTAAAGGAAAGACAGACTACTTGTATGACAACATGAATAGCTCACTGACTCACTTCTCAGTGAAAATGGTAGAAAAAAAATAAAAAGTGTGTGTGTGTGTGCAAGCACGCCTCTGAAAATGATCCTAAGGGCAAATGGCAAATAAATAATCTATGAAAATCCAACAAGAAACATGAGGGGCCATTGCCAGGCCAAGGTGGCCATAGCTTAGCAAGGCAATGTGCTCTTTGAGCCATGGCCAGGCCATGTTTCCTGGCTTTGGCCCGCTCCCCTACCTTGGGGAGGTGAATCTCCTCTTTCTCTAGTTTACTTTCTAAATAAATGACATTTTCTCATCTAAAAAAAAAAAAAGGAAGAAAGAAAGAAACATGAGGGTATATGCTCCTTCCGTCTTCTCTCCCGTCTCAGAGAGGTGGTGATTCCACTCTAGTTGCTGCAGCCAAGAACACAGGGATTCCTCTCACTCCAGCATCAAAATGGAGGGATTTCTTTACAGGAAGAGTAGGACATTAGTGTTTCTAATCCTGGCCCCTGCAAGATGTTGCAGAAGCAAGTGAGCTAGAGATGTGGAGGCATCCTTCTACCCAGCCCCCTTCATGGAATGAAGTCTCAACTTGGGCGCAGTGCAACAAGAATACTGGGGCCCTGATCATGCTTGCCCTGGATGGTTATGTGATGGTTCCTCATAAGGAGAGTCAAGTCAAAAAGACCTGAGTTGGCTGCTCTCCCTCCACCAAGTGCTCATCTCTTATGGCAGGCTTTCGCTCAGAAAGAAGCACACCACTGTCCTTATTCCCAGCCCTTTCTTCTTGGGATTTTGCTTAGGTAAAGAAATAGATCCGCCGGGCGCAGTGGCTCATGTCTATAATCCCAGCACTTTGGGAGGCCAAGGTGAGAGGATTGCCTG
>NW_007017206.1:0-8116 GCF_000164805.1 Carlito syrichta
TCATTTTCAAATAGTCCTAAGTATGATATGTTAATTTAGGTAGGGCCAAAGTCTGTCTCTACATTAATTCTGGGCTGAAGCTTCTCAGGATACGTCTATTACTATAAATTCCACACAATTCTCATTTAATTAATGTCTTTATTTTACTGATACGTAAAACTGTACATTTTCTTGCAGTACATTTGTTAATTTGATACAACCATATAATCAAATCAGGCATGAGTATTGGGATGTCCATCACTTTAAATATTTATCCCTTCTTTATGCTGGGAACATGTGACATTCTCTTCTAGCTATTTTGAAATGTACAATCGATTAATATTACCTATAGTTATCCTACTGATAGATCGAGCACCAGGTCTTATTTCTTCTACCTAAGTGTATATTCGAGCACACTGATCACACACACCATTCTTTAAATGCAGGAAGACAGTTCTTATCTGTCTCCAGTTTTCTCTTGTACAAGCAAGACACCTCCACTTCTGTTGACTTTGCCTGAATTCTGTATTGATTGGGACTCTTTGGGTCACTGGAGACAGAAGCCTAGCTAATACTGGCTCTGAAAATGAAGATCTGTCACATACCTGAGAGATGGAAGGGTGGGAACTGGCTTCAGGCACCCACAATGCAAAATGCTCTGCCTTCCCCAGCTGACTTTGCTTGGGGATTCCTGAGTGACAGCAAGTAGATCATGCACGAATCCCAGCTGACACCATCGCATAGCACGCAATAAGGAGCCCATGACACCTGCTTCTTGGAATACCAGCAAAGGCCCTGATTGGCCTGGCTTGTGACACCCGTAGACTTGTAGCCAGTCCTGTGCCTCCAGGGTGATACCATGTTCTGATTGGCCAGTGCTAGTTCTGTATTGCAGGGAGGAGGGAAGGAAAATAAGCTCTCCTCAAACCAAGGAAAACAGGGTCCAACCACCAGGAGCAGGGGTGGGAGAAGTCACTCCAATTCAGCAATGTCCTGCAATAAATCAGATGACAGTGATGTCTGCAGAGGCGTGATCCATGGCTGTAGTCCAGTGCTGTGGGCTAGAGTCCAGCTCCTGTTATGCTGGGGGAGCAAAAAAACGTACAGACATTGTAAGAGTTGTTATCTATGGGTCACTTTCCGAAGCTGAATTGAATCACAGGAGCCATGTGTACTGTGACATTCACTCCAAAGAGGATGTTCATTAAATGAATGTTAGTGTCACCATGTGACAGGCAGGACAGTCCAAGAAAATGACAGAAGCACAGTTGTCCTTTGAGGATTGCAAGACTGTGAAGTGGTGTTTGAAATTCGAGAACGCTATGGAAGTATGTTGACAATGGAGGCGTGCCTATGCAACAGAACCTCCCACACACCTAAGAACCGCACACATTGGTGATGAGTCTGAGACGCCTGGTCCTGTGGGTGATGTGCACAAGGGAAGACCCGGGAGGCCTCACACAGCAGCAAGTCCTACAGTCGTTCACCATCATCAGAAGTGTCTGTATGCTGATGGGAACCACTTTGACCACCTCTAGTAATTGCAGAAGTCAAACATGACTTGTATCATCTTCTGTAATCAGTTTATACTGAGTATTACAATTTTAATACAGCTTTTTCCTTTCTTGAAATGTGTGTACATTTTTTGGGGCACTCTCTGTATTTCAATGGCACCAAAGAATGCTCATGATGGTAAGTGAAGAGAAATTGCACCACGATATGTAAATTATTCCACCATCTTTATTATTCCACCATCTTTATTCCAGCATCTGTAATGCTCTCCAGAGCCCGTTTGTACCCGCCAAGCCCTTTTGGATACAATCGGTTCCAATGAACAACACCTCAGCTCCAAGCCAGCCCACATCTCCACATCTTGCACTGAAAAATAGCAGGAGAGTCTTTGTGAAATACGGTGTCAAAGTTGGTGTATACTACATCTAAAAAATATATTTCCTTGTCGATGAGAAGCAGGTCATTAGAATACAAATCACTGGTTGTTCAGACACTGCAAAATGAACCCATGAAGTCTTCACTAAGTTCATCTGATTGGCCCTGGGAAGTGTGAAGTCTTGAACCAAGCACAGAGGGCTCCCAGGGATAAACAAAATGTGTGGCAATCAAATACAGCAACAGCTGCTGAAAGAAAGAAGCCCAATAAGTTGGTAAGTTGCTGCTGAGTCTTTAACCACCTGATGTGATAAAGTCAGCCTTGCAGATGGATGATTCCTCAGCCAGTGGTCTAACCATGCAAGGAATACCAGCACAACAAATTCCTGACTGTTATAATACTTTATATAATAATCTCAGAAATATCCCTGCTTGCAAAGAAAACAAAAAATCAGGGAAAGGGCTCTGTGATCATAAAAGTTTAAAGATAGCTCTACCCTTATACGATGACTACAGATCGTATAAGGAATAAAGTGCATTTCACTTTGAAAACCTATAGATCCAATGCATTATTTCAGTGTAATGTGACAGTAATCAGCCCTTCTCAGAGAGTCCATTGCTTGGGAATGCTTCATGAGTGTCATTTGAGAAATTCCAACCAGATTGCCCTTCATCTAGAAAGAACTCTTGCTTTCTGTCACAAGCCACGCTTTCTTTCTCCTCTCTCCCTTCTCTTCGCTGGTCTCAGGAGCACTTTTGGAAGAGCAGAAGGTTCTGTCTCTCTGTTTCTAGAGCCCCTGCTTCTCCCATGTATTTACCACCTGAAGTCTCAATTCTGTTTGCAACACCACAATTGACTGCAGTGGAGGTAATGTGGAGATCATGACACTGGAAGGATGACCTAGGGACAGAGATCACAGGAGAGCAGATGGAGTCTTACAGTGGGACCTAAACTGCAAAGAAGAACCAGGAACATGATCATTTTCAACCTAATTATCTGTTCTGTCTTTACCACATTTAAAAATAAAATTCACAGGCTGGTTCCCCACTGGGTTTTTAAACTCATTTCTGAGATCATTAATGCAGCTATCAACTTCTTCACAGCTCGAATCCCAACAAGGGAACCACTACAGAAATGTCAGAAGGAAAAGCTGGAGGAGTTGAACTGGGTGGAAGTTTCGAGAGGCAGCAGAAGCAGCAGCTCGGGACGTGGGCACAGCCCAGAAATGACTGTCACACTAAGACAGGCCATCGGCTGCTACTTCAGCCAACATCAGGACAAATTCATTCACATAGTCCAGGCATGACCATGAGCTCCCATTGAATGTCAAAGTAAAATTGCAAGCAGCCCACGTTGAAATGAAACAGAAGAAATAAGCCCCACAATGCCTTTGCTGAGTACGCAAACTCAGAGGAGCTGGCATGGAGCCAGGGACAGCCCCAGGAACTGTGGTGTCAGCCATGTTTTTTTCCAGGGTTTCTCGGAAGCACAGTTTCTTGGCTTGTCTGCATTCTTCTATGCCAGCATCTATCCTTCCAAAACACTTCAAACCAATCTTCAGGCCAATATGATGGCAAAGAGAGAGGAAAAGAAAGATGGCACAGGAAGTGGATCCACCCTAGCCTAGCTATGTACCTACTAGAAAAAACTACTACATTTCAACTACTATTGAAATGACTGTGGACACAGAGCAAGGTGACTTCCAGGTCACACTCTAGTGTAACCCCCTCTCTTCCAGTGTGGGTGGGGAGACCTGTGATTTGCTTCTCACCAAAGAATGTAGCAAGGGTGATGCGTCATCACACATATCTATAAGCCTTCATCTTACCAGACTGGTGGGTGTCAATATCCTGCCGGCCTTCTATATGTAAGTGGTGCTCTAAACCACCGATGAAGAGGACCATGTGACAGGGAGTTGTGGGGGTGCTTCTGGTGACAGAGAGCCTCAATCCTATAACCACCAGGACCTAAACTCTTCTGACAACCACATGAGACTGGAAGAGGACCCTAGCTTCAGCCAGCACTTCTATTGGAGCCTGTGAGACAGTTAGCAAAGGACTCAGAGAAGTTGTACACAGACCCAGGGCCACGAAACTGTGAGATCATGAATGTGTGCCATGTGGAGTCACACATTTATGGTCATTTGTTAAGCAGCAAGAGAAAACCCGTGCAGTGATCAATACAATATTCACATTGGAAGATGTGGATGACCACTGGGAATCGAGGATTTGTGGCGTCTACAATCTAGAAATCCAGAGGAGTTCATTCTCCAGACACCATCTACACAGTACCAGATCAAAGGAAGATGATGGAAGTTGCCATCTTCCCGAGAGCAATATTTCTAGAAGAGGAGCTAGCAGACCCCCACCAACACCTGTGTGCCAGTGAGGATGCATTTGAATGCAAAGAGAGCAGGACTCCAAGGCCTTGACAACAAAGGAGACTTGACTTCATGTGGAGGGACAACTGATTTGGTGACCCGGATGCTGCTAAAGCCTAGCTTTGTTTTGGGTTGTTTTTTCTAACTCCACTCTCCCTCACATGATGTCAGATATGTCCTGACACTGGCTTCTCCACCCCTCAAGCCTCAAGCTGCCCTCAGCAACCCCCATAGCTGCCTACCTCCTCTTTCTCATCCCTCAGGAGAGTCTTTGTCCCAGGACGATCAGCTGAGGTCACAAGCCCTCCTCCTGAGCCAATCCCAAGAGCCAAGAATCTTCTGGAAACCACAACCCTGGAGAGTGGAGCAGGTCATGGATGCAGGGAGACTACTAACAACTGTCTACTGAAGCCGAAAATCGAGGTCTCACTTAGGTGAGGCAGTACTGTACCATGTGAGGCTGGCACTGTTCCAGGTGAGGCCGACTCTGCTCAATGAGGCCGGCTCTGTTTGAGGTGAGGCCAGTTCTGTTCAGTGAGGTCGGTTCTGTTTCAGGTGAGACCAACACTGTTCCAGGTGAGGCTGGATCTGTTCCAGGTGAGGCCAGCACTGCTCTGAGACTCAGGAGGAAGGAAGGCGTTGGTACCTCAGGGAAAACCAGGTCTTTGGACCCTTCAATGGTAGGAGACATTGGAATGGTCCAAAGTATCTCCAAGCAGAGGCTGGCCATGTGGGAAGCCCAGCACAGGTGACAGCCTGGCTCATGGCTGACTGGACTTTGACTGTGGCTCTGGGTTCTCATCTCTTAAACTGCGAAGTCACTGAACAATCAATCTGGTGATTTAATTGTATTGTTATCACTTCTTTCTACAAAACAGATTCTATCTGAGATATTTTGGTATAAGCCCACACACTACTTTATTAGAACAGTCTAATCCTTTCTTGACCATAAATCAACACTTGGCAAGCACAGATAACCTTCTTTACGAACAGTATAGCAACTGGGTCTAGTAAAATAGTTTATAGGTCACAAGACTAAAACAAAAAGGCCAGATGCAGTGGCTCACGCCTATAATCCCAACACTTTGGGAAGTTAGGGAGGAAGGATTGCTTCAGACCAGGAGTTTGAAGCCAGCCTGGATAACATAGCAAGACCACATCTCTACAGAAAATTAAAACATTAACCAGTTGTGGTAGCACATCCTTGCAGTCCCAGCTACTCAGGAGGCTGAGTTGGGAGGGTCATTTGAACCCAGGAGGTCAAGGCTGCAGAGAGTTATCATTATGACACTGCCCTCCAGCCTGGGCAATAGACCAAGACCCCGTCTCAAATAAGTAAAAAAAAAAAATCTAAAATGGTTCAGTGGAGCTACCATTTCTTGAAATAGAATCATTTCAAAAAACAGAAAAAGTTAGGAATTATGATTCATGAGTCTGACACTAACTTTTAGACCATATATATGTGGTTGAGTTAATCATATGCCTCAGTTCATGACACACGAAATAGTCCATATTTTCAGCATGATTCAGAAACCTGCAGTCTGCCTCCAAGAAGACATTTTGCAGTAAAAAAAGAATTGCACTGAAATAGTCCTATTTATCTTAAAAGTAAAGCTGATGTTCAAGTCATTATGGAAACAGTTAAAAACAATTTGACTCTGCAGAAAACAAAACAAGCAAAATGGAAAATGGTGTCAAGAAATCATCCTTGACTGCAGGGGAGAAGGTAAAAGCATGGAAAATCATAGTCAAGAGCTAACAGTAGACCTCCTCTAAAGAAAGAGAATTACTGAAAGATATGTATCAAATAATACAGAAAGTAATCCTTATCAAGAAACAGTATTTCAGCTGGGTTCAGTAACCCACGGCTGTAATCCCAGCACTTTGAGAGGATTGCTTGGGCACAGGAGCTTGAGACCAGCCCAGGCAACATAATGAGATCTTGTCTCTACAAACATTCAAAAAATTAGCCAATAATGGTAGCATATACTTGTAGTTCCAGCTATTCAGGAGGCTGAGAAAGGAGGATCACTTGAGCCCAAGAGTTTGAGGCTGCAATAAGCCATGATTGTGCCACTGCTCTCCAGCCTGGGTAACATAGTAATACCCCAACTCAAATAAAGAAAAGAAAAGAAAAGTATTTTAAATAATCTACCCCAAAGCCTTTACTAAACAGAACTCATCTTGACATATGCTAGTTAAATGTCTCTACCTTCAGACTTTGGCAGTCTCAGGGTATAAAATAAATGTGCAAAAGACAAATGCATTTCTATACACCAATAATAAACAAACAAAAACCAAATAAAAAGCACAATTCCATTCACAATAGCTATTTTTTAAAAAATGAAATACCTTGGCATCTTCCTAACCAGAGACGTGAAAGACCTTTACAATGAAAACTACAAAACACTGCTCAAAGAAGTCAAAGATGACACAAACAAGTGGAAAAATATTCCATGCTCACAGATTGGAAGAAGCAACATTGTTAAGATGTCCATTCTACCTAAGGCAATCTACAGATTTAATGAAATACCCATCAAGTTACCAGCAACATTCTCCTTAGACCTAGAAACAACAATACAGGAATTCATATGGAAACATAAGTGACCACAAATAACCAAAACAATCCTCAGCAAAAATAAAAAATAAAAAAGCAGGAGGTATCACATTCCCAGACTTTAAACTTTATTATAAAGCTACAATAATCAAAATAGCCTGGTATTGGTACAAGAGCAGACATATAGACCAATGGAATAGAATTGAGATTCCAGAAGCAAAACCTCAATTTCTCAACCAACTCATCTTCAACAAAGCTTCCATCACCGACCACTGGGGAGAGGAGAACCTGTTCAGTAAATGGTGCTGGGAGAACTGGCTGAGCACATGCAGAAGATTGAAACAAGACCCCTATGTATCCCCATACACAAAAATCAACTCTAAATGGATCAGAGACCTAAACGTAAAACCTCAAGCTGTAAGAACCTTAGAAAATGCAGGAGACACTCTTATGGAAATTGGAACTGGCAACCAATTCCTGATCAAAACCCCAAGTGCCCATGCCAAAAGAGACAAGATAGATAAGTGGGACCTTATCAAACTTACAAGCTTCTGCAAAGCCAAAGGAACCATCAAGAGAGCAGGGAGACAGCCCACAGACTGTGAAAAAATATTTATAAACTCTATGCATGACAAAGGTCTAACATCTAGGATCTACAAGGAACTCAAACGCACTGAAAAGAAAAAAGCAAACAACCCCATTACAAAGTGGGCAAAAGATATGAGTGGACACTTCTCAAAAGAAGACATACGAACAGCCAACAGATACATGAAAAAATGTTCAGCCTCACTAGTCATCAAAGAAATGCAAATTAAAACTACATTGAGATACCACCTAACGCCAGTCAGAATGGCCATCATCAATAACTCAAAAAATAACAAATGCTAGAGAGGATGTGGCAAAAAGGGAACACTTCTACACTGTTGGTGGGAGTGTAAACTAGTACAGCCTCTGTGGAAAACAGTGTGGTAACTCCTAAAAGTTCTAAAAATTGACCTTCCATATGACCCCGCAATCCCCCTACTGGGAATATACCCAGAAGAACTCAAATTACTCTATACAAAAGATACCTGCATACGTATGTTTATCGCAGCATTGTTCACAATAGCAAGAACATGGAACCAACCATGCTGCCCATCAAAAGAGAACTGGATCAAAAAAAATGTGGTACATATACATGATGGAATATTACACAGTCATAAAAAGAACAAAATCATGAACTTCACAGCAACCTGGATGGACTTAGAGTGATCTTTCACAGAAACAAAGAGCTGAGTATCACATGTTCTCACTCATAAGTGGACCTTGAACA
>NW_007017206.1:8197-9621 GCF_000164805.1 Carlito syrichta
ATACCTAACTCTGAATTGTACCCCACAATTTTAAAATAAAAAATTTAAAGGTGAAAAAAAAGTCTCCACTTCTAATATAAAAAAATTGAAATTAACTTCAATAAAACATACACAATATTACAAAGAAGTTAAAAAAAAAAGTACCCACCAAAGAGCAAATATCCCATTGGTTTCCTATTTCAACAGCTAATGACTGAAAATCATGCCAAAATACCTATGGACTTTTAAAGGAAGAGGCCATGGTGTAAGAATTCCATTCCCAGAATATGTGATAGCAAAATAAAGTCATGTTTGGATGTGAAATGGCTCAGAATATGTACTGCCTAGAAAATTTTCTTGGGTAAATGATTCAAAAATATTGAAATATACCAAGACTCATAGTCATTTATCATTTTAAATATAGTACCATTGCATTTTTGTAACCATAAATCCTAAAAGGAAGCTCACATAAAAATCATACCTCTGTTCAACAACTAGAAAGAAAATACATTTCAGGAATTTGCCAATCCAAAGCCAGAAAGCCAGCAAACCAAGACATCATCTGTCAGCATAGACACACTTTATAAAGCACACTTTCCACAGAAGCAAAGCATATGTAAGCACAAACCCTTATATACAGTAAGTGAACCAGCAGATGGTTCCACCCCAAAGACACACTCAGCTGCCGGTCCCCAGGTCAAGAAATTGAACAAAAGCACCCCAGAATCCACGCTCCTGACTCACAGTAACTACCTCTCCCCAAAGGTGAAAGCCACTGTCTTGACTTCTAACACCATAGGTTAGCTTTGCCTGTTTTTGATGTGCCTGTAAATAGCTTTCTTACAATCTAGCTTCTTTTACTAAATATTATGTTTGAGATTAGAGCAACTACGCCTTTATTTTCACAGTTGAATAGTACATGTTATAGGAATATATCAATCCTGGGCAACACAGTGAGAACCCATCTTTACAAAATAACAAAAACATTGGGCATGGTGGTACATGCCTATAGTCCCAGCTACTGGGGAGGCTGAGGCAGAAGGATCACTTGAGCCCAGGAGTTCAAGGTTGCAGTGAGATATAATTGTGCCAGTGCATTCTAGCCTGGACAACAGAATAAGACTCTGTCTCTTAAAAAAAAAAAATGCATCATTGCCTACAGTGCTACTAGAAGAAACAAAACCCTACCAGCACAATGATAAATAGCAACAACTTTAGCTTATGTCATGGAGACTCTAGGGAGTGATAAGGACTGTGGTGAGATAGATAGTGTGTGTGTGTCCTATCTTCAACAGGGGGCCTAGCCTGAGATCCAGTCCTTGGATTTATATTGGAATGTGGGAATATGCAAGCAGTGTTGCCAGTGAAAGAAAGAAAGAAAGAAAGAAAGACAGAGAGAGAGAGAGAGAGAGAGAGAGAGAGAGAGAGAGAGAGAGAAAGAAAGA
>NW_007017206.1:9708-19262 GCF_000164805.1 Carlito syrichta
GAAGGAAGGAAGGAAGGAAGGAAGGAAGGAAGGAAGGAAGGAAGGAAGGAAAGGAAAGAAGGAAGAGAGACAAAAGCTTGCAATTCAAATTTTTCTATAAAATCTCCTAATTTCTAATGTTGGATTGATTTTTTTTTTAAGCTGGTGTAGCAATCTCAACTCCACAGCTTGCAGTCTCAGATCTACATATTCATGATACAAAAACTGCCTGTCAGGCTGTAGATTTCACATGGGGCACACCCAGGTGACTTTCTTCCCAGCCAAAACATCCCAATGCAATAGCTAAGAGAAAAAGCAAAAATGACGCAGCTACCTGCTTCCTCTGCAGAACTGGAGAGAAGGTCTGTGTGTCAGACTGTCCCACAAAGGGACACTTTTGCTGTCAGTGGGGTTGCCCCGGAGTCTTAAAGGAGAAGCTGATGCTATGGAATACCTTCTACACCCAATATGTCTCCCTATCGCCATCTCCCTGACATATCAGGTGAAGGTGGCACTGCCGTTTTTCCTGATAATCCTTTGTCACCTTTCTGCAAGACTCTTAATTCCCTTCTTTAAGTTACAAGTTTGGAAATCTTTGCATTGGGATCAACTATTCCATGACGATTCTCCTCAGGAGAGACAGCTCCATATCACCTGTGTGTCACAGGTGGACACAGTACAGCCTTCTTTCCACAAACCAAAAGCTAAAAGGCCTTGCTTGCTTGCTGTTCATTCTTCTTAAACTGAAGCGGTTCATTTCTAGACAGCCTTGGCAGGAGCTCAGACCACATTATGCAGCCTCTGTGCTAGTAAAACAGACACTCCTGATATTCCGTTCCGGTTGAGGGGCGGTGATGGGGGTGTTGGTGACAAGACAGGAAATCACACCCCGACCAAGGTTCTAAGTATATGAAGTTCTAATAAGACCGACATGAGAGAATTACAGACTAATATCAAGGCTATCACAAGGCCAGCATCCATAAATCAGTCCGCTCCCCCCCCAAGGAAGTGGTTCTAAAATCTTAACACACAGAATCATCTGGAAGATTTGTTCAAACACAGACTTCTGGGCCCACCCCAGAGTTTCTGACGGGGATTGGGGCGGGAGGGAGATTTTCCTTTCTACCAAGTTCCCTAGTAATGCTGACACTGCTTGTCCAGAAACCCCCACTTTGAGGACCACTGACCCAAGGAACCTCCATAACAAGTATTTGTACTGATTTTGAAAGCTTCACTAAATTAGACTTAATTAGAATTGGTGTGAATTTGTTTTGATAAACAGTCAACAGAAATGTTTTTAATGCGGCATGCTTGTGCAATATCTCCACCTAGACACCAAATAAGTGTCCTTTGGGGACAAATCTAAGAAGGCTGGGATACAGATGCTTTTCCATTTGCATTTTAGTGATTTGAAAATCAGTGTTCACAAATGTGTTCCCAGTGCAGTGACCATTTCCTCTGTTATTTAATACTTAGCAAAGCATCCCATTAATAAAATTGATCAACACAAAATGTTGTAAGACACGAAAAAGTAAGGATCTGAAGAACGACGCTCTCAATTTTAGAGAAAATAAACAGATGGACATACAGGAGATCCCCATGAACTTCAGTGAGGATGACAGTACCTTGAGAAGGAGGGCAAGTTAAAAGTGGTTTCAGCAGGGTCCAGTGCCCACCCAACTTGCTCTCAGCTGGTCTTGGATACTGAATTTGTTTCCCTTTGGACTTTTTCATAAACGACTAGAAACATCTCTAGGGAAGGGAGGGACTCTTTCCTCCCTTCAGTGGGCATCAGGGTTACTGGCACAGCTGGAAGTGTCCCTTGTCCCAGGTGTGGCTCCTGCTGCCCTGAGCCCCTGTGCTATGGTTCAGCAGACTCCAAGGATGGTCAGGACCCACCTAAAGTGGGTCACAGTCACAGACAGGCCATCCCACAGGCATGAGAGGCAGTTGTAGCTGCCTGCTGGGTGTCTCTGTGTGCCTCTGTGTGTGTAGACCCTGTCACTGGCAGCTCGGCCTGGCCTGGTTCTGCGGGTCTTCTCAGCTCTCAGATGGATTTGTGAATTGTTAAGGCCCATGGTTAACCCCTAGGACAGTGAACTCACCCCCCTACACTGTGGGTGGGTCCCGCTGGGTCCTTCCAGCTTAGGAGGTCAAAGACTGGTGCATGTTTTTGCCATGACCGTGTACTGACATCATCGTTTAAACATGAAGGAGAAGAGTGAGCATGAATGGATGAACTGTTAGCTGCTGACTCTGCAGACCCACGGGGTAGCATGGAGGAGGGCCTCCCAGGAGGAGACGTCATCTCATCTAACTTCTGCAACTAGCCTGGAAGGCACACCAATGCCCTTTTAATAAATGCTGCCTGGAAGCTGGTGGAGGAGTCTCTTCCCCGGTCACAGGCTCGTAGGCAGTGTGATAGGAACAGAAACCAGGCCCACCTATTCTGCATTCAGGCTCTTCCCACCACTCTGCAGACCACATCCAGAGCCCTGCTGTGCTCACAGCTGCTCTACTTCCATGGGGAGTTGTGTCAGCTTTTCCTGTCACCTCGGTTCCTATAGACAAGACGCCAGCTGATAAATAATACTCAGTAACTTCAATCAGACGAAGGTAACCTTCTCCCGGCTGCCACATCCCTAGAGATGTTTCTAGTTGTTTATGAAAAAAAAGGGACAAAGGACACCAAGACTAAGAAAGATGACACAACTATTACGCAAGAGATGTGTAACACACTGACTTCCCACTGGGCTGTAAATTGGACAATCCACCAAAGAGAAAAACAAGAGTTCCCAGGTGTGTGCACATGTTAGAGTGTCTATAATTCCAGGACTCAGCCTGGCATTTGTTTGTTGGGAGAATGAGGAACCAGCCCCTCCAGGAAGCGCAATGCACCTGATTTTGGCAGTGATCTGAACGACCTTTCTTTCTGTTCCAGCAAAACTGGTATTGCCCTTTAAAGCAGCAGCCAGAAAATGGCTAATCTCAAAACATAGCTGGTTCCACTCAACCCTAATTGTAAGTTTCCCAGATGGTGTCACCCTCTTTCCTCCACTCCCCTCCCCAAAAAAGGATACCCTATGCATATTAGTTCTATGTGAATTTTTCTAGCACTGGAGTCCTCAGCTCAAAATATTAAAGCAATCCCAGCATTGAGAATTTCAGATCCTTTATGTAAATGAGTTGATATCTAAGTAGTTCATTGAAGAACTCTCCCTTCCAAAATTCAGTACCTGTTTCCTTCATTTGACCTTAAGATGAGAGTCAGGGAGTAAATATGAGATCACAGTCACCCAAATCAGTGTCACAATGTTGTTGTGACAATATCATAACATTGGTCTCCTTCATTTTACTGGTAAGAGGAAATCTAAGAGCCCATTAATTCTCTTTACAGAAGATTGTTGGACTTCTATGCCTGAACCAGATAAAAATAAGCACATTGAAGAGGAGGTTGTGGCTGTTCATATAGTGGGAAGTAAAGAATAGAAATTAGGGAGAACACCAGTATGGAGCCTTTTAGCATGAGAATAAGTAATCAGAGTTAATAAAAACCTGTCAGTGTTCTTGTCCACAGTGTCTCTTCTCCACAGAGCCACAGTAAACACAGTAATAATTGTATTTCAGCAATGCACCATGAGCAAGTCAGCACATTGTGGTCAGGTCATGAGGGAAAGGTGTGATGGTTTTCTGCCTTCTCTAGATCAAGCTGAAGAGTAAATTATGCACTGTAGAAAAAGTTCTATTGAAAAGTGTTGTCAGTGCAATCAAATTTACTAAATTTGCCTAAAAAGCAAATTCTTGGCTATCCTAAAAATTGTGCTATTCAAGTGTGGTCATTCCCCAAGGGCTCTGGATTACTGAGTTTCGCCTTGGAATGATGGACTTGCTAAACCTGTGACTGTAGATCTCAGAATCTGTGGTCACCTACTGGTGGCCCCTCCCCAGACAATTTGTGCCCAATCTGAAAGCACCATCCACATTGTCCAGACCAGGGAAGACAGTTCTGGCATTTTTCACAGTCCTGTGCCCAGTCTGTAAAAGATCAATAAAAAAACACAGGAAAGGATGGAGGTTCCCCAAACAGAAATACCTTCCTTGCTGGGCATGGTGACTCACGCCCGTAATCCCAGCACTTTGGGAGGCCGAGGCGAGAGGATTGCCTGAGCCCAGTGGTAAGAGACTAGCCTGGGCAACTTGGTGAAGGCTTGTCTCTACAATAAACCAAAAAATTAGCCGGGCATGGTGATGCACACCTATTGTTCCAGTTACTTGGAAAGCTAAGGCGGAATGATCACCTGAGCCCTGCAGGTCAAGGCTGCAGTGACCATGAGCATGTCATGCACTCCAGCCTGGGCAACAGAGACTCTGACTCAAAATAAAATAAAATAAAAAAGAAATACCTTCCTCCAGTAAGAAATGGCAAAAATAACAGAACTGTAACTTGTTTCTCTCGTGAATCAAGTTGTCCAAAGGAAGAACTGCCTTAAATCCAGATGTGTTCTCCCCTCGGGAATCCCAGAAGCACCCCCAGTCATGAGAGTAGAGCTCCTGGTGATGTCTGGGTTTTTCTTTCAAAACTCACAAGTCATTTATTCATAGCACAGAGGTGGATGGACTCTAAAATGCCTTTTGCCAGATACTTCACATCCATGACCCTTGAAGATATGTCTCATTCTATCATTTCAATCTTGAGGGAAGGTACCTATCTTCCCTAGAATGCACCCGAGCACATATGTGCCTACATATGTGTATAAATACGGGGTGTGAGGAGAATTTCATGTATACTTGATTCTCTTTAAATGAAAGGTGAAGAGCTATGTGCTTTCCAAGAAGTATCTTAAGCTGTCAAAATTTTTAAAAGCTTTTTTGTTTGAACATGGAAAGGATATTGAATAGACAGCAAATAGATTTCAATATGCTAACAATTTCTTTGGAAAGGTTGGAGTCACATGTTTAAAAAAATTTGTTTTAGAGTTATGGAATCCATGTGAGGACTTACTACAGGAGTAAATTGTGTGAAAGTGAGGTTAGTGCTTCTAGGGGACCTGGTACTCAGAGGGTGGTTGTGTGACCCCCATCCCTCCTTCCTCCTCCCATCTCCTAGCAGTGACCAGTATCTGCTGTTCCCACCATTGTGTTAATGTGTCCAGTGACCAGGGCTCGCTTATGAGTGAGAACATGCAGAGTTTCGTTTTTTGTTTCTCTGCCAGTTCACTTAGAATGATCATCTCCAGCTGCATCCATGTTGCTGTAAAGGACATAACTTGTTTGTTCTTTATGGCTGCATAGCAGTCCATCGTGTATACGGACCGCATTTTCCTTATCCAGTCCACTTTCGATGGGCATCTGGGTTGGTTCCATGTTTTTGCTATTGTGAATAATGCTGCAAAACAAACATTTTGGTAGAGCGATTTATGTTACTCTGGGTATATTCCCAGGAGTGGGATTACTGGGTCATATGGAAGCTCAATTTTTGCTTCTTTGAAAAAACACCACACTGCTTTCCACTGAAGGTGAACTAGCTTACATTCCCACCAAAAGCATTCTCTTTTCTCTGCAACCTTACCAACACCTATTGTCTTTTGACTTTTTTAATCAATATTTTTTATTCTGGTATTGTGGGGTACAGTTAAGGGTTAGGTATACAAATATGCTTCGTTCAGGCACCCTTGTTGATAAGGGATGTTTCCCTGTCCCCAGACAGATATTACTACCATTAATCCCACCTCAATTCCCCTCCCCCCCCATAGTTTCCCACCACTGTCAGTCATTTTCTCATAGTATTACGATGGATGTTCAAGGTCCACTATATGAGTGAGAACATGTGATACTCAGATCTTTGTTTCTGTGAGAGGTCACTCAGCATTATAGACTCTAGTTCCATCCAGGTTGCTGCGAAATTCATGATTTTGTTCTTTTTTATGGCTGCATAGTATTCCATCGTGTATATGTACCACATTTTTTTAATCCAGTCCTCTTTTGATGGACAGCATGGTTGATTCCAGGTTCTTGCTATTGTGAACAATGCTGCGATAAACATACAACCTTCTGCAAAGCCAAAGACACCATCAAGAGAGCAGGAGACAGCCCACAGACTGGGAAAAAGTATTTGCCAACTCCAGGTCCGACAAAGGCTTAACATCTTGGATCTACAAGGAACACAAACGTGCTGAAAAGAAAAAAACAAACAACCCCATTATAAAGTGGGCAAAAGATATGAACAGACACTTCTCAAAGGAAGACATCCAAATAGCCAACAGACACATGAAGAAATGCTCAACCTCACTAATCATCAAGGAGATGCAAATCAAAACCACACTGAGATACCACCTAACTCCAGTCAGAATGGCAATTATCAATAACTCAAAAAATAACAGTTGCTGGAGAGGACTGGTGAAAAGGGAACACTTCTACACTGTTGTGGGAGTGCAAACTAGTGCAACCTCTGTGGAAAAACAGTGTGGCAATTCCTAAAAGCACTAAATATTGACCTCCCATGTGAGACCGCAATCCCCCTACTGGGAATATACCCTGAAAAACTCAAATCACTCTGTGAAAAAGATACCTGCACACGTCTTTTGACTCTTTAATGATGGTCTTATTATTTCTCCTCTAAGTTACTGGGTATGAGGTGATATCGCATTATAGTTTTGATTTGCATTTCTCTGATGGTTAGTGAAGCTGAACATTTTTTCATGGCTACTTGAATGTCTTCCTTTGAGAAGTGTCTGTTCATGTCCCTTGCCTACTTTTTAGTGGGATTGTTTATTTTTTTCCCTTCAATTTGTTTGCAGATCCTGGATGTTAGTCCTTTGTCAGATGCACAGCTCTTCTTCCGTGATGAAGCTTGACTTAGCAGCTAGGAGATTCTTGACTGGAATTACTCTTCTTTAAGAATGTTAGGCCATTGATTTGCTAAACTCTGGTCTGGCCATGTGACTCTTTGAGCTATGGCTGCCATGTTTTCCTAAGCTTTGGGCCCCCCCTCTACCTTGGGGAGGTGAATCTCCTCTTCTCTCTTTCTCTCTCTCTCCTCTCTCTCTCTCAATCTCTCTCTCCCCAATTTGCTTTCTAAATAAACTATATTTTCCAATCTAAAAAAAAAAAAATGTGAAGCATGGGACCCCAGTCCTTTCTGGCTTGTAGGGTTTCTGCAGACAGTCTACTGTAGTTCTGATGGTCTTCCCCAGTGGGTGGTCTGTCCTGTCTCTCTAGCTGCCTTCAGGATTTTTTTCTTTCATGCCTTCCCTGTGGTAATGGATCTTTATGTGCCTTGGGATGATCTTCACATGTAATAGCTTGCAGGAGTTCTCTGGGTCTCTTGTGTTTGCATGGGCCTCCCTAGTGAGATAGGGAAAATGTTCTTGGATGTTCTCTTGGCAAGCTTATTCCAGGGTGTTCTCAGTTTCAACTTCTGCCTTGGGGATACCCATCAGCCATTGATTTGGTCTCTTTACATAAACCCAAGCCTCTCAAGACTTTACTTATTCTTGAGCCTTTTCTCCCTGTTTTTGTCAGACTGCCAAGGTCAGGCTGCCAATAGTCTGTCAGGCATCAGACAATGTCAGTGGCCATTTTTCAAACTCATGTCATTTATTTTTCTCCTTTTTTTATTCATTTACTTATTTTAAATTTATTTTTATTTTTATTTTTGAGTCAAGATCACTCAGGCTGGAGTGCAATGACATGACCATGGCTCACTGCAACCTCAACCTCCTGGGTTCAGACGAGCCTTCTATCTCAGCCTCCCAAGTAGTTAAGACTACAGGTACGTGTCCCCATACTTGGCTAATTTATTTTTATTTATTTTTTTTTTTATAAACAATATTTTTTATTATGATATTGTGGGGCACACTCAGCTAATTTTTTATTTTTTGTGGAGACAAGTTCTCGCTATGCTGTCCAGGCTGGTCTCAAAGTCCCGGGCTCAAGTGATCCTCCCACCTTGGCCTCCCAAAGTGATGCAGTTACAGGCATGAGCCATCATACCTGACCTGCAAATACAAGTCATTCAAAGACAACCTGGGGAAAATTGCCTGGGGACTTCTGGCAAAATAGTGACGGGGCAGCCTGGTCTATGAGACCCTCTGCAAAGGAGAATGCAGAGGGTCTCTGGCTCTCTCCCCAGGGGCTGGGATCCCAACATCAGCAGCCTGCTCTTCACACTGAGCTCGGCTGTCGCTCAGTCACTGCAGCCACAGACACAGCAACCACTGGCACTGCCACAGCTTCCGTGGCGGCCATAGCCCATCACACCACCCGTGCCTGAGGCGATCCATGACTTCAGTCCTTGAAGCCCCTGCAGGCAAGATCTGCTGGGATTGCTGCCACCTCTGCTGCCACGGTGACATCCTGCCAGCCGTGGGTCTCCTCCTGGGTGCCCTGAGGCAGGCTCCTACCTCTGGCCTCTGCTGGGCTCCTGTCCAGCTCCACCCACTCTGGGGCGAGCAGCTGAGATAACACCACATGCTAGCGATTCAAGGTAACAACACCGAAATGAAAAAATAAGCTTCAAAAACAGACACAGGCCAGATCTGAGTGGTGAACTGAGGGTGATCTGAAGTGTCCTTCACAGCAGGCCAGGGGCAACTGACAACTGTGAACAAATTTACCAGCTTGAGAAGACTGCTAGAAATCAGAGCTGAAAGGACATTGGACTTAAATGAAAAGTCTCAGAGTGTGTTTGATTTGTTCTGTTAGTTTAATGACTTGATTCTCTTCCTACTGTTTTGTTCCTTTTTTTCTCTTCCTTTTCTTCTCTTTTCTCCTCTCTGTAAACCATATCTTTATATAGAGGAACAGCACACCAATAAGGTGGTTAGTTAGCTTTTATGTTAGCATGATTGCATGTTTTAGTTTTTTTTGTATGGCAGTTGGTTAGTCTATAGCCATGGTCTATTGTTTTTATCTGTTTCAGTTTAGGTCTCTCTCTCCATTTGTTAGTACACTTGTCTGTTTCCCTCCCTTACTCCTCTCTCTCTCCACCCCCATCTTCCCCCCACTGTCTGCTCCATTCTCTTCCCTCTGCTAACCTCATTTTACTTCAGGGAGTAAACCTAAAGCCCCACTGCATGGACAGATTCCAAGGAAGTGGAAAGTGGGTTTCAGATTATCCATACAACTGTCGGCAGATACCAGGACTTGCAGATAGATTTTGAATCACAACTCCCCTCTTAAGTAAATCTCAAAACTGCAAAAAGGACCACCCCTAACCTACAGTACAACTCCAGAATTGAACAAAGTAATAGGGCATACATAAAGAAGAATAGGAGATTGAACAAACAGAAGTAAAAGCAACCCCTCCACCTCTGAAAAACAGAATTAAAGAAGACGATGACATGGAGGGAAGGAAAAAGTAGAGAGGGAAAAAACCACACAAATGAAGAGGAATCAAAAGAAGAATATAGGTCTCACACAGACCCCTGGGAGGTCAGACACTGAGAAAACAGACTCTGGAACACAAACAAATGAAGAGCCCCCAGAATGACTGGTCACATGCAACAAACCCAGATATCAAGACATTAATAGAGAGAATTAAAAAATTGAGGAGAGACAAGAGAAAAATAGGAAGG
>NW_007017206.1:19850-24499 GCF_000164805.1 Carlito syrichta
TGCCACCAGACCATCTCTACAAGAAACACTTAAGAAAGTATTGAACACAGAAGAAAAGGAAAAAAGAACAACAACGTTCTTCACAAGAGTACAGGTAAAAGATTAAAAACACACATGATCCAATTCCAAAACCAAAAGAAAGACAACACACAAACAGGAAGAACAACAACAACTCTGCAAGAACATTATGATAGGGATCAACTCTCACATTTCAATAATTAGTTTGAATGTGAATGGACTAAATGCACCACTGAAAAGACATAGAATGGCAAAATGGATAAAATATCACCAGGCAACAATCTATTGCCTTCAAGAGACTCGCCTCACTAGAAAGGACACTCACAGACTCAAAGTAAGAGGATGGGAAACAAATTTTCAGGCAAATGGAACACAAAAGTAAGAAGGAGTTGCAATCTTAATCTCAGACAAAATACCCTTTAAGCTATCAAAAATTTAAAAAGATACAGAAGGCCATTACATAATGATAAAAGATTCAATCCATCAACAAGAAATATCCATCCTAAACATATGTGCACCCCACATAGGAGCACCAACTTTCATAAAGCAGCTCCTAGGTAAACTAAAAAAAGATATCGACTCCAATACCACCATAGCTGGGGACTTTAATATCCCACTCACAACCCTAGACAGATCATCAGGACAAAAAATCAGCAATGATATCTGAAACCTCAATGTGACTCTTGATCAAATGAACTTAATTGATACCTACAGAACCCTCCATCCAAAGACCACAGAATACGCATTCTACTCATCGCCGCATGGAACGTACTTTAAGATCGACCACATACTTGGCCATAAATCAAACATAAGCAAATTTAAAAGGACTGAAATTTTACCATGCACCTTCTCAGACCACAGTGGTATAAAAATAATCATTAACACCAACAAGGTCCCCCCAAAAACCACAAAGGCATGGACACTAAACAGCATGATGCTAAACAACTCCTGGGTCAATGATGAAATCAAAACAGAGATTAAACGATACTTGGAAACAAATGAAAATGAAGAAACATCTTACCAAAATCTCTGGGGTGCCATGAAAGCTGTAGTAAGAGGGGAATTTATATCCCTACAAAAACACATAAAGAAAATGGAAGGATCACAAATTAACAGCCTAAGAAGCCACCTAAAAAAGCTGGAAAAGCAAGACCACAAAAAACCCTAATTTCAGCAGAAGAATCCAGATCACCAAAAGAAAAGCCCAAGTCCAGGACATAGAAGACAAAAAGATAATATAAAAAAAAATCAATGAAACAAAAAGCTGGTTCTTTGAAAGGATAAAAAAGATTGATGGTCTCCTAGCTAGACTGACCAAGAAAAAGTGAGAAATAAACCAAATAAGCACAATCAGAAACACAAAAGATGAAGTCACATCTGACCCTGAAAAAATACAAAAGATCATTGGAGACTACTACGTACACTTGCATGGAAACAAACTTGAAAACCTTAAGGAAATGGAGGACTTTCTGACATCACACAACCTACCTAGGTTGGAACAAGAAGAAACTGAGACCCTAAATAGACCAATAACAATCACGGAAATCAACTACGTAATAAGAAAACTACCTACAAAAAACAGCCCTGGTCCAGATGGTTATCCAGCAAAATTCTACAATACATTTAAGGAGGAGCTGACACCAATCCTACTGAAGGTATTCCAGGTGTTTGAAAAAGATGGAACACTCCCCAACTCATTTTATGAAGCCAACATCACATTGATACCCAAGCCAGGGAAAGATCCAACAAAGAAAGAGAACTAAAGGCCAATATCTTTGATGAACATAGATGCTAAAATTCTCAACAAGATCCTAGCAAACCGGATTCAACAATACATCTCAAATATCATCCATCATGACCAAGTAGGCTTCATCCCTGGGATGCAAGGCTGGTTCAACATTCGTAAAACCATAAATGTAATTAAATACATCAACAGATGTCAACCCCCCCACAAGATTATATCATTAGATGCAGAAAAAGCTTTTGATAAAATCCAGCACCCCTTCTTGATAAAAACCCTTGAACATCTAGGCATACAGGGAACATACCTCAAAATAGTAAAAGCCATCTACGAGAAACCCACAGCCAGCATAGTCCAAAATGGACAAAAATTGGAACCATTTCCCTTGAAAACTGGAACAGGACAAGGATACCCACTCTCACTCCTCCTGTTCAATATAGTATTGGAAGTCCTGGCTAGAGCAATCAGAGAAGAGAAGGCAATCAGGGGTATCCAAATAGGAAAAGAGGAAGTCAAGTTATCTCTCTTTGCAGATGATATGATTGTGTACCTTGAAAACCCAAGAGAATCTGTCAAAAACCTCCTTACACTGATAAAGCCTTTGGCAAAGTCTCAGGATATAAAATAAATGTTCAAAAGACAATCACATTTCTTTACACCAATAATAAACAAACAGAAGCCCAAATAAGAAGCACAATTCCATTCACAATAGCCACAAAAAAAATGAAATACCTTGGCATCTTCCTAACCAGAGACGTGAAAGACCTTTACAATGAAAACTACAAAACTCTGCTCAAAGAAATCAAAGATGACACAAACAAGTGGAAAAATATCCCATGCACATGAATTGGAAGAATCAACATTGTGAAGGTGTCCATCCTACCTAAGGCAATCTGCAGATTTAACGCAATACCCATCAAATTACCAGCAACATTTTTCTCTGACCTAGAAAAAACAACACAGGAATTCATATGGAAACACAAACAACCAAGAATAGCCAGAACAATGCTCAGCAAAAAGAAACAAAGAAGGTGGTATCACATTGCGAGACTTCAAACTTTAGTATAAAGCTACAATCATCAAAACAGCTTGGTATTGGTACAGGAACAGGCATATAGACCAATGGAATAGAATTGAGATTCCAGAAGCAAAACATCAATTTCTCAACCAACTCATCTTCGACAAAGCCTCCATCACCTACCACTGGGGAGAGGAGAACCTATTCAGTAAATGGTGCTGGGAAAACTGGTTGACCACATGCAGAAGATTGAAACAGGATCCCTATCTATCCCCATACAAAAATTAACTCGAAATGGATCAGAGACCTAAATGTAAAATCTCAAACCATAAGAACCTTAGAAAATGAAGGACATACCCTCATGGAAATTGGAACTGGCATCCAATTCCTGAACAAAACCCGAAAAAAAAAAAGACAACCTGGTGTAGCTGGTTTATAATTGCAGCATTGTTCACAATAGCAAGAACCTGGAAGCAACCATGCTGTCCATCAAAAGAGGACTGGATTTTTTTAAATGTGGTACATATACATGATGGAATACTATGCAGCCATACAAAAGGACAAAATCATGAATTTCACAGTAACCCGGATGGAACTAGAGTCTATAATACTGAGTGACCCCTCAAGAAACAAAGATCTGAGTATCATATATTATCACTCATATAGTGGACCTTGAACATACAACATAATACTATAAGAAAATGACTGACAGTGGTGGGAAACTATAGGCATGGGAGGGGAAGGGAAATGGGATTAACGGTAGTAAATATCTGTCTGGGGACGGGGAGACACCTTTTAACAACTAGGGTGCCTGAACGAGGCATATTTGTATACCTAACCCTTAACTGTACACCACAATATCATAATAAAAAATATTGATTATAAAAAAAAGACAACCTGGTATAGCTGGTTTATAAAGAGCAAAAGACAGTTATTCAAATTTATAATCCCTTCCTCCTCCCTTTCCAAGACCAAAAAAATTCCAAAACATTTTAACCCAAGGAGTTAATTTCTTCTCCCTTTAAGATGTCTGCTTTGGAATGTTGGATGGGGTTCAACAAGATATGGGTTTAAAGCATATATTTTTTAAATTTACTGCAGAAGGAAAAATCACATCAGTTCAGGTGTGTATGTGTTTATTTCCTCCAGTGCTATGACTTCTGGTGACTGTTTCCTTTTACGTCATCATTTTTGTTCTCATATAACAAGCCCAATGGTGTATTACTCAGTGCATTTTGTTTTACAAGAACCGAGTTCCTCTTCATATTTATGGGTGCAAGAGTTTTCATTTCATGAGTCTCCTGTAACAACCTAGCATTTGGGGACAGGGTGTGATAGCCACATACAGTCATGGTTTTGGTATTGAATTGTCAACATCTTGGCCCTGGGCTTAACGAACATCCAGTTAGTAACAGGTTTTGTCTGGCAAAGAAAATGGAAAGACCAGAAATATTCAACAGCTTTTCAAAGAAAAATGAAGAGGACAAGAATAAAAGGAACAAACTGTCCTGTTTAAATCCAGGGTGACCTTTAAAATGCCTGTTATGACAGACTGTGCCCTTTTCCAGAATGAAGTGGACTATTCACCTAAGAGACTGGCTCTGATCTTTTAGCGTGGACCCCGGGCTGTGACAGTAGATTTGCCATCCCTGCCAGGGATGAGGAGTTTCTATGGTAGCAAGAGGAAGAGCAAAAGTCCAGCTACCCAACTCACAGGATTGGCAGGAGAATCCTCCATTCATATGGAGAGTCACAGTGGAGCCCTGGAGAAAGAGCCTTTGTTTTATGACTAGACCTCAAACGTCCAGCAACAGTTTGTTATTTATAGAAGTAAGGGTGCAATCCATCCAGTCTCTGTTTATTTTAACCCTC
>NW_007017207.1:0-946 GCF_000164805.1 Carlito syrichta
AATAATTTTCTGGAGGGCAGTCTTAACGATAGTTCCTTTGACAGTTTCCTTAAGCAAAACTATAGGTGTGTGGTTTTAAAAAGATGATATTCCTCATCTGTTCATTCTTCTTTTAGAGGTGCTGTAAACCATGAATGGGATAAAGGATAAATGGAAGTAACTAATGGAAGCTCCTAATTTAGGCAGCAAAAAAACAGAATTAATGTATTATCCCACTGTAGCATTTAGTACTCAGCCAATCCAAACTTTCTTTCCTAGAGAAATATGTGATTGGGACACTTTCCATCTGTCTTTGACAAAGACGGGCAAAGATTCCCACAAGTTATTCTCTACCAAAAAAAACTTTTTTTAAAAAAATTATAAATTGGTCATTATCTTATGAGGTTATTTCATCAAAAGAATTTTCAGCGACATAGAAATAAAAGCGAAAGAAAGAAAGAAAGAAAGAAAGAAAGAAAGAAAGAAAGAAAGAAAACCCACCTGTGTTAAACCAGTCTTTCGTAGTCACAGCAACAACATTCGCAGATATTATAGACCCACATAAAAAAGAAATAGATATGTTTGGGAGAATGGGCGGCCGCGCACTTTTGATTAATCTAAATTCCTTCTGTGTGAAGTAGAGACTTTTATAAAAACATCGCAAGATGTGCAAGAAGCTAAAACATACTAAGTAGGAAGGATATGTAACTCGGCCCCCGCAGTAGGAATCTCGTCGTGCCCTTCTACTGGCCTGGAGGGCAGACCGAGGACGGAGAGGTGTTGGATGCTCGCAGAGCCCTTGGTGAGGGACGGCGCCTCCGCGGCTGGAGCTTGTCTAAAGGGACTGGGAAGGTGTCTGGTGAAAAGGAGCCGATGCAGGACGCCCTGATCGCTCTTCCAGAGGAAGCCAGAACTTCCAGTGCTCCTGGCAGCTGTGTCCCCCGCGCCTTCTCCCGGCACAGGACCC
>NW_007017208.1:0-1154 GCF_000164805.1 Carlito syrichta
AAAAAATGAATAGACACTTCTCAAAAGAAGATATATGGGCAGCCAACAGACACATGAAAAAGTGCTCAGCCTCATTCATCATCAGAGAAATGCAAATCAAAATCACATTAAGATACCACCTAATCCCTGTAAGAATGGCCACCACTAATAAAGCAAACAACAACAGGTGCTGGCGAGGATGTAGAAAAAAGGAATGGTTCTACACAGCTGGTATGGAAGACAGTGTGGTGATATCTGAAAGAACTAGAAATTTACTTTCCATATGACCAAACAATTCTCCCAATAGGAGAGGGGTGTGGCATAAACTAATCTCAGAGCCAGGAGCACAGGAACTCAGTCACAGTAGTCCCAGACCATACTGGGATTTGGATTGTATCTAAAAAACAATGAGATTCACTGGGGAGATTCAAGATTAGCTGTATATTTTGGCTACTATGTTTCTTAAAATATTTTTGCTCTGTGGTCTAACCTATAAAAAAGAGGCCAAAGAGGGAGAGAAAAGGCAGATCATTAGGAACCTGTAAGGTATTTAGATTCACCTACTGCCATTCTTCATTTTACATTCCCAAAATCTGGGCATATATTTGACTTCTCTGTTCCCTCCACTTACTCTATAATTACGTGATCAGGTTTTGACAATTTTAGACTTTTAACATCTCCCATGGTATGATTTATTATTTTCCCTACCTTAAGTTAGGTCGTGATAATTTTCCATCTAAACTTTTGAAATACAATAGTCTTTATAACACATCTCTATGACTCTTATTATGCATATCTACCCCAGTCATGTAAACTGATGCCTAAATTAACTTAATGAAGTAAAAATTTAGGCATAATGTTCCACTACCTTTTTTCTATGCACTGGTTGCCCACAATAAAGTATATTTATTTATTTGTATAGGAATATGCCATATATTGAATATTTTTACGGGCCAAATATATGTCAAATGTTTCTTCTTTTTTTATTTTTTATTTTTTTGAGTTGGAATCTCACTCTGTCGCCTAAGCTGGAGTACAGTGGCACACTCACAGCCACCCCAGTATCAACCTGCTAGGCTCCAGTGATCCTTCCACCTCAGCCTTCCATGTAGCCAAACTACAGGTGCATGCTACCATGCCCAGCTAATTTTTTGATTTATTGTAGAGATGAGATC
>NW_007017209.1:0-915 GCF_000164805.1 Carlito syrichta
GGTGTCACGCTTCTGCCCTAACTGCTGGTGACTTGCTGGCAATCTCTGGTGTTCCTTGGCTTGTAAATGTATCATTCTGATCTCTGCCTTCAACCTTACATGGCATTCTCCCTGTGTGTGTGTCTGTGTCCTGGTTTCCTCTTTTTATAAGTACACCAGTCATACTGGATGAGGTCTCACACTAGTGACCTCATTTTAACTGGGTTATGTCTATAAAGACCCTATCTCCAAATAAGATCACATTCTGAGGTATTGGAGGTAAGAACTTTAACATGTAATTTTTGGGGGACAAAGTTCCACCATTAGCACCCGTCTTTGGGGAAAATAGTGATTTGAAATAGCCCTCAAGTGAGCTATGAGAGATAGCCCTAGTGAAGCCCTAGGTTGGTGGTTCACAAAAGCTTCTCCCTAATGGAGAATGTTACACTGTTGCCCAAGTTGTCCAGCTAGCCACAGCACAGAGTGAACTCCTTAGCTGCAGCCTCGGCTGGGTGCCTTTGGGGTGGAATTAGGTGTCCTGGCGGTCATCTGTACACTCTGGTTCCCATGCTGTCTCTTCCTCTCAGACTTTGGGCTTGTCCCTGGGGCCTCATCTTCTTACTCTGTAACATGAGCATGAACAATGCGTGTCTTTCATGAATGATCGCAAGTCTCAGTAAAATAACTTGCCTGAAACCCCACGCAAACCATGCCCTGAGTGCTGGAGGCTGTGAAAGGCTGTGAGGTCCTGGAGAAGCCCTGGTCTGCATGGTCGACGTGAGACCTTGACTCCAAGACCCACCCTTTACCACCGACCCAGGACTCTCCCTGCTAGGCCCCATCTCTCTCTTTTGAAATGGAGCTGACATCATTCCCTTACTCTTGAGGTCTGCAGGGGAGCCGGGGCGGGGGGGGGGCGTGTGTTATATGCTTAGA
>NW_007017210.1:0-1113 GCF_000164805.1 Carlito syrichta
CTGTGATGTGTGCCATGTAACTGTACCTCCTCCATATGGGCTACCTCAGTGAAGAGTCCTCCTTCTTATTGGTGTCACACTGAATGATCATCCTGTGATGGATGTCCAAGTGACTGGCTTCCTACGATCCTTGCCACAGTGACTTGCCCTCTTCTTTTGGGTGTCCCAGGATTTTGCCCTCCTCTGTGGGGAGTAACTTCCTGACTGGCCTGCATCTGTAATGAGAGCCCCAGTGTCTGGTAATTCTTTCTTGTGGGTGCCCAAGTGACTAGACCTCCACTGTGATGGGAGCCCAGTGATGAACCCTTCTCTGTATTGGATGTCTCAGTGACTGGCCCTCTTCTGTGATAGATGTCCCAGAAGTAGCCCTTCTTTGTTATGGGTACCTCAGTGACTTGCTCTTGTCTGTGATTGGTGGCCCAGTGACTAGGCCTCATCAGTAAATGGAGTCCCAGCTGCTGACTCTCCACTGTGATAATTGCCTCAGTGACAGTCTCTCCTATGTGATAGGTGCCTCAGTGACTGTCTCTCCTATGTGTTGATACCTCAATGACTCCAAGTCTCTTTGGTGCTCCAGGGACTGACTTTCCTCTGTAACTATGCACCAATGACTGACCCGCCTTTGTAATGGTTACCCCAGTGACTGGCCTCTTCGTGATGTGTGCCCCAGTGATTCACTCTCCACTATCATGGATTCCCCAGTGACTGGACTCCTCTCATGTATGATGGGTGACCCAGTGACTGTTTCTCCTCCGTGATGGGTGTCCCACTGACAGAATTGTTTCTGTGATGATTGCTCCAGTGATCAGCTTTTTCCTGTCATGGGTGTCCCAGTTCCTGGCCCTCCTTTATAATTTGTGTCCCAGTGACTTGCAGTGATCTGTGATGGGTGCAGCTCCAACTAATCCACATCTTTGAAAGATGCCCAGTGACTGACCCTCCCCTGTGATGGAGTCATCAGTGGCAGGCCCTCATCCAATAAGCGTGCTACAGTGATTGAAAATGTCTCATATGATTGGTGACCAGTGGCTGAAATTCCTTCCTAATGGTTGTTTCTGTGACGCTCCCTGCCCTTTGATGTGTGTCCCACTTACTGAACTTCTTCAATTATGT
>NW_007017210.1:2419-3282 GCF_000164805.1 Carlito syrichta
TGATTGCCTTTAAACCCTTTTCATATGATAATCTTAAAATCCCATAACAAAGGATAACCTAATCTGTGACTGACATATTCTATAAACCTTTTTCATCCTAAGTTGATTGATTTATGCCAAGTTAAACAATTCTATAGAAGCTTAAGTATTTACTTTAAAAATGAAAGTGGCCCATCCCAGAATGTTTGGAATGTGGCCCAGTCCAAAGTTCACCGTGGGCTACCTGCAAGTAACCCAGCCGCATTCTTTCAACAAAATGGCTGTCTTCTAAAACTATATTCTACAACTTACACCTTCAATAAATCCTAAGATCATGACCCAGAAGACTGTGACCAATACTAAGGCTCTTAGATGTGACATGAGTTTGAATTATAAGTTGTGTGAAAGCCAAAACTGCAGTTTGCAGAAGAATGGGAGCAATGAGCTTCTAAAGTTAGCTTGTGTTCGTCCCGGTCTCAGAGTTTTTATGTTTTGAGCTCACAGGAGCTTAATCTGGTTAGTGCTGAGTAGAAAGGGGGAAGGAAATGGGGTCAATAGCTCCCGAATGCATTCTGGTGGTCTCGGGGTCAACAACCCTTCCTGATCCCTAATGCTTAGTGGGCCTCCGTGGCCGGCTCCCAACATGTCCCAGTGACTGTACCTGTTCTATAATGTGTGCCCCAGTGATTAAGGTTCCTCTGTGATTGCTATCCCAGTGACTAGCCTTCATATATGATAAATGTCCCCTGTGACTAGTCTTACTCTGTGATGGCTGTCATTGTGACTGAGACTTCTCCATAATAGGTGCCTCATGGAATGGGCATCTTCTTTGATTGGGGCCCAAGTGACAAGCCCTCCTTCAAATAGGGTACCCTACTGACTAC
>NW_007017211.1:0-892 GCF_000164805.1 Carlito syrichta
TCTTGATAAAAACCCTTGAACACCTAGGCATAGAGGGAACATATCTCAAAATAGTAAAAGTCTTCTATCATAAGCCCACAGCCAACATATTGCTAAATGGACAGAAATGGGAAACATTTCTCTTGAAAACCAGAGCAAGAAAATGCTGTCCACTCTCACCCCTCCTGTTCAACATAGTGTTGGAAGTCCTAGCTACAGCAATTAGATAAGAGAAGGAAATCAGGAGTATTCAAATAGGCAAAGAGGAAGTTAAGTTATCCCTCTTTGCTAATGATGTTATCTTATACCTCGAAAACCCAAGAGAATCTGTCAAAAACCTCCTGAGGGGGGAGACACTTTATCAATAAGAGTACCTGATCTCAAACCAGGTGAAGTGGGGACCAACATGAGGCTCAAACTTTATATGTACAATGACATTTGTATACCTAACCCTGAATTATACCCATCTTTAAACTAAAAATTTTTTAAGCAGAGAGGAAAAAAAAGAAAGTACAAATCTTGAATATTTGAGGGGTGGGGGACAGGCAGAGAACCAAAATAAAAAGCACAATCTCATTCACAACAGTCACAAAAAAAAAAAAAAGAAAAGAAAAAATACCTCAGCATCTCCCTAACCAGAGATGTTAAAGGCCTTTACAACAAAAACCACAAAACATTGCTCAAAGAAATCAAAGACATAAACCTAAACGAATCAAAAACCTAAACGTAAAACCTCAAACTATCAGAATCTTAGAAAACACAGGGGCACCCTTCTGGAGATAGGAATAGGCAACCAATTTCTGATCAAAACCACAAAAGCCCATGCCATAATAGATAAGATAAACAAGTAGGACCTCATCAAACTGAAAAGTTTCTGCAAAGCAAAAAAAAAAAAAAAACAAACAAAAAAAAA
>NW_007017212.1:0-1380 GCF_000164805.1 Carlito syrichta
AAGGAAAAAAAAAAAAGAATCAAAAGGCAAAAAGGCCTCTTATAATTTTCTATTCTCTGAACCTTTTTATTATTCTTACCCTATCCAGTGGTCACTTTTGCATCTGATAAGAAAGGAGAAAGGGCAAAAAAATCTGGCGAATAAACTATTTTTTTAAAAAAAAAGAGTAGAAGTGGCATATGAACACACTAAAATGGTCTGTAGCTACGTTGCCTTTGGAAAATTTAAAGTTAAATCTCACTCCTCCATTATCTTCAGAATTCCATCAGATTTTTTATATTGTTTACTGCATAATGAACACAGAAGATAGGTTATTTTACTAAAAGATACAGACATTAAACAAGTAAAACAATAAGTAAAGTGGTAATTACAGATTGTGATAAATAATGTCAAATGAATAAACAGGATAAAATCATAAAGCATAATGAAGGTAAGATAGTTTAGGCTCAGTGTTCAGGAAAATATTTTCTGGGAAAATGACATGAAAGAAAATAAGTCATGGTAGTGATAAAAGTAGTATTGGAATAGCTATGTGGTGTAGATAAAATTAATGTACTATTTATTAATTAATTTATTTCCAATGTACAGACCTACAAGGTAGTCAGAGATGGCTTCATGTCATTTTATTAATTAAGTGAATGATTACTCAGAGAGGTTGTTTACTCAGTAACATAGCCAGTAAGATGTGTATTAGGCCCTAAAGTGAGAATATTTTCCAGTATACCATTCTATTTCAACAAAGCAGAAAAAATAAAAACACATAAAGGGATGGTTTGTAACTTTTATTGGAACAAATCATTCCTTTCCACTCTGTATATTGAACACATGACAGAAATCTGTTTCAGAATGGATTGATAAGTAATATAGTTGGATACAGAAATTAGGTTGTTTGCATACATTTACCTGATAATATGAGAGTCTTTTAATCAATCATAAGTAAAACAGGAAGGGAAGCTGACCACAGCAAGGTAGTTCATAATGCCTGTCCACCAGGAACCTCAGTATGGAAGTGCTTACATGTCCTTTCATAAAAGATAGCTATTGATAAGCTGCTGCATACTTATTATGTACCAGACACATTTACAAGTGCTTTACATGTATTAATTTATTTAATCTTTATAAGAACAATATGAAATAGGTATTACTACCCCTCTTTTACAAGTGCATAAAAAGTTATATAACCTACATATTTTTATACCTCCAGTACATAAAAAAGTATAGATTTGAAACAAGGTAGATTGACTCTGTTGTCTCTACCCTTAAAATTTTTGCTTTTTTGTGGCAATCTACAGATTCAGCACAATACCCATTAAGTTGCCAGCATCATTCTTCTCAGACATGTAAACAGTACAGAAATTCACATGGAAAAATAAACGACCA
>NW_007017213.1:0-874 GCF_000164805.1 Carlito syrichta
GGCACCAAGGATTGCTCTGATTTCTGACACTGCTTCCCATACCCTAAGTGGATGAGAACTAATGTTGCAAAGTTCTATTGTTTATAAGGCACCAGTCTACGGTATTCTGTGAGAGCAGCCCAAATGAAAGACATCTGGTCAAATTACCAATCAAGAGCAAGGGTAGGGTAAAAAGATTTTAGACACATAGGCCTCAAATCTCACTCTCCATTTACTCATCAAAGGAAGACATCCAGAAGATGAACTTCACCAAAATAAGGGAGTCGGGCAAGAAGAAAAAGACACGGGGTCTACCCAGGGAGAGAGGTGCAGGGATGTCAGGGAGTCAGGAAAGGGGCCACGGTTAGTACAGAACAGTGTCCCAATAAGGGCTAAACAAAAAAGATAAAACTGACCAGGTTACCTGAGGCATTTGAACAGATTGAGGGGAGATACTATAAATGACAGAGAATTCAAGAATAAATTAACAATGATACAGAGAAAACAGAGAAAAAAGTCGTAGAAGGGAATGTTAACTATTGCACCATATGTAGCTCAGCTGTGAATAATATTTAATTAAAGTCAATCTAAACCTTGGTGTGTGTGTGTTTATATGGGTTGGGGTAAAAACAAGAGTTATATCTTTATCTTCTATAACAGAAACCAACAATCACCATCGAAAGGTTAAAAAAAATCAAGAAATAACATCTACATTTAACAATATGGAGGCAAAAATCAGAAGAAAAAAGCTAAAAGAGTGGTTTCCTTCTAAGGAGTGGTAAAACTGGAGAAAGGGCATTTTCTTTTTTGCTATAAGCCTTACAAAACTATTTGAATTTATTTATTTATTTATTTATTTATTGAGTTGGAGTCTTACTCTGTCACCCAGACTGGA
>NW_007017214.1:0-861 GCF_000164805.1 Carlito syrichta
AAATTTGCTTCTCTGTCTCTTAGTTTATATTATATTGGACTGAAGAACAAGATCATATATATTTTTTCCCAATTCTGTTTTTAAAGTCAAATTTAGAAAATTTCCAATTATTTCTAAAGCAAGCCAAATGAATGGGCTAGTTACAAATTAGGATGTTTGAGGATTCATGAGTATCAATTTTTTGGTGATCATCAAATTTAAGTCTATACTAAATTACTTTTCACACTACCTATTGCCTGTTTTGTTTCTCAACAACGTCTGGCTAATTTTGGTCTCAATTAAACAGAGAGCTTTGTTTTTTCTGAGGCTGTGTTGACAGTTTTGGTAACTACCGACTACTGTTTCATAGCCAAACCTTTCATGGACTTAGTATTTCATGTTCTCAGTCTGTACAACTTTCTGAACCTGGCATAGGAAGAAGGCGGCTGTGGTGAAGAACACACTGGACTGCAGGAGTCAGGAGACTCAGGAGCAGACTCCAAGCATGGGTCAGGCAGGGCATCCACAGCTTGTCAAATGAATTTTGAGAACTAAAGGAGATATGTATAGTTTGTGAATCTCTTTGTAAATGCCAGCGTGGTCTACAGATATTAATTATCATGTTGTTGCTATCACCATTTAACATGTGTGGCTTATTCTTTAAGAAGACAGGAAAGACTATGAGATTTGGTGCAACTATAAACAAAAGTTGAGTTGTCAAAACAAGGGGTCAGTTGCTGATTGGTTTGTTAAAAATTTTGTTGCTGAGACACTTTAAATCATGGGCTTCAGTCCAACAACTCTTACTGAGGTGATTGTCAAATGATATAATTTATAGTCAGTATCATGGCTGTTGTGGAATTCTGTTTTAGGGGCAAGATA
>NW_007017215.1:0-853 GCF_000164805.1 Carlito syrichta
CCTGACTCAGAGCTCACTCAGCAAAGAGAGCCTTGTGATCAGAGCATATAAAAAAAAAAAAGTGGTCATTGCTTAACATTTGTACTGTCTAATATGGTGATGTTAATTAGAGCAAACAAAGGAATGGAGAAAAGGATAAAACAGGAAAATCAGTAAATAGGATGTCCACAGCAAATTATGAAAAGTTCCAACATTTTCTGGGGATCTAGAGTGCCATCTGCTTGTGCAAAGCTGTGTCGATTAGCAGAAAAGACCTAAGAGGGTCTTAAATTTTCAATTCTGGCAGATCACAGGACTGTGCACAAGCCTGGACTGATGGCTGAGGCAGAACTGTAAACTGCCAGAGTGTGGAAGCCATGTCCTAACCAACTTTCACAAAGAAAGAAAGGGGCAGAAAGCATATGTGTTAACAGAATTACTGGTTTAAGGCATTAAGAGACCTCTCTGTTTAATCATTGCCCGACCACTATGCAAGTTACCAAGCTGACTTCAGCAGCTACAGATGACAAATACATATTTTAAAGAATTAGTCCAAAAAACAACAACAACAACAAAAGCAACCACAATCATCAAGACAAATCATGACAAGCAGAGACACTGACTTCCACTGTGTTGAGACTGACTTCCATTACCCAACTGTATTATTTACTATGTCTAGTTATAAAAAAATAAAAACAGCGCATGCAAAGAAATAGTGAAATATGGTTCATATTCTGGAAAATAGAATAGAAATTGTCCTTGAGGAAGCCCATATCCTGATTTATTAGATGAAAACTTAATTATATATATATATAGAGAGAGAGAGAGAGAGAGGAGTTGAAGTCTCACTCTGTCACCCAGACTGGAGTGCAGA
>NW_007017216.1:0-834 GCF_000164805.1 Carlito syrichta
AATAAAACCTGAAGGATTCTGGAATAAAGTTTAGGGCATTCCAAAAATGTAGTGTTACTAATACATAACTGATATTGGTTAGCTTAACCAAGCCACTTGAGAAAGAATCCTCCAACTAAAAATATGCCCTTCAAGTCTGGAAATTTTACTTGTGATATGTTCCATCACAAGTATTACCTTTTTTGATTGTAGGGTGGGGGGATTGAGGGTTTCCTTTCACTCTAGCAAAATTATGCCTTGTAGAGACATATAAACAAGCATTTTTATTAATCCCTGGAGCTTTCCTGCTGTCTGTTTTTGTTGATTGCTTCTGCTGATCTGGAGTCCTCTCCCCAATTCTGCCTCTCATTTTCTATCCTTCCTTGTCATTTCTTCCACCCTGATATTTTGATCACAAAGACTACATGTTGAACAACAGAATAGAGAGAAAGGACTGCATCAGGCCTCTAAGTGAAATTATTGTCATACGCTTCGGGGGAAAAAATGATAACGATGTCTATTTTGGGTTGTAAGAAACATCAAAGTAATAAGAAAGAGATACACAAACAGGCTGTCACGGATCCTCATCTTCGGGAAGTATGTCCTGCTATCCAATCCCTAAACTGCCTAATTTTACTGTCTGGAAGAGGAGAGAAAAACTGAGATGGTCTCCACTGACCTGAGAGTTCATGGCACACCACAGGAAGGCAGTAAAAAGGCATTAACTGAAAACATGAGCATTGCCGGCTTCCCCTGGCCATCTTGCCTTGCCTAACATGACCAATGTTTTCCCTGTTCTTTCTTTTTTTGAGTTGGAGTCTCACTCTGTCGCCCAGACTGGAGTGCAGTGGCCGT
>NW_007017217.1:0-851 GCF_000164805.1 Carlito syrichta
GGACCAGAGCCAAGAGGGAGCCACATATCCAAGAAGTGGCAGCCAGGACAATGCACATTCTCCAGCTCACGATGACAGAATATTGGAGAGGATGACAAATGGTGACATACAGATCATAGGACATCACCACCAGGAGGAGACATTCAGTGTGAGCAAAACCCAAAAAGAGAAAGGTCTGAGTCAGGCAGCCAGCAAAGGAGATGGGCTTGGCTGGATTCAGGAGGTTCACCAACAACTGGGGCACTGTGTTGCAGGCATAGGTGATGTCGACCACGGCCAAATGTGAGAGGAAGAAGTACATGGGGGTGTGCAGTCTGGAGACCAGTGAGATGAGCCCCAGGATGATCCTGTTCCCCAGTAGGGTGAAGATGTAGATCAGGGAGAAGAACCCAAAGAGAAGCATCTGAATCCTTGGGTCAAAACAAAACCCCAGTAGGATGAACTCTGTGACCATTGTCTGATTCCCCCCCCCATTTCACTGTGAAAAATAAATGGATAGCATAGGACAAGATTGTTAAAACATGCCTAGACATTTTTTATTTTATGAATTTAGTCATTTTGAAAAGATACTTAAAAAAATTAATGATCTAGTTACATAATAAATTAATTGCTAAAGATCCATTTTTATAGGAGGGATTGTATCACCAGTGATAGGGTGCATGGAGCCATTGACACTTGTGTTGGGAAGAAAGAGTGTCAAACCAAAAGAGGAAGTAAAATTACCACGTAGTAAGGATTGTCTTGAATCTGCACATGTCAAAATCACTAAGGGGAGCCGGGCTCGGTGGCTCAGCCTGTAATCCCACGCCTTTGGGAGGCTGAGGTGAGTGGATTGCCTGAGCCCGCGGGTT
>NW_007017218.1:0-824 GCF_000164805.1 Carlito syrichta
ACATCTAGAAAACACACATCTCCATCACACCCCCAAGAGTTTCCTAGTGCACATCTGTAACCCATTCTTCCCACCACACCCTTCCCAGGGGACTTCTCGCTCTGCTTTCTGTCACTACAGAGGAGTGCTGGGTGTCGCGGATATCGCCCGAGTCTATCGTTGATGTATCCAAGTTTTTAAACTTTAGGAGCCTAGTCTATCAAGCATTTTCAATAATTTCTTTTAGAGTTTTACTTTTTACCATCATGCTGAAACAACGCTGTCCTAAAAGCGGCAGTAGTCACTTGACAGTGGAGAAGCCCGGCAGATGCCACCTTAACCAGGTGACCAAGATTAACATCGCCAATCGGAAGTCATGAACATCAGGTGCAGTGAGAAGGAAGAACATTTCACCTCTAGGATGCTTTCCCCAAACCCAGACACCTAGTTGAATTGTGAAAAGACAGGAGACAAGCCCAAATCTGGGGACATGCTACAAAGCTCTCAAAGTGATGAAATTCAGGAAAAGGCAGAGGCTAAGGAGACGTGATGACTAAATGCAATGTAGTATCTTGGACAGGAATCTGGAGAAGAAAAACAGCAGTGGGAAAACCGGTGAAATCCAGATAAAGTCCGTCCTGTAGTTAGTCGCAAAATCAGTTTCTTAGCTTTGATACATAGTGTTATGGTTGTGTGCATGCCAACATTAGGGGAAGGTGAGTGAAGGGAAAAATCTCTATACTATCTTCTATAAATTTAACATTCTTCAAAACAAAACAAAAAATGTTTTAAGGAGTCTTGGCTAGGACTGTTGCTAGACACATAATTGGCTTCTAATTCTATTG
>NW_007017219.1:0-1450 GCF_000164805.1 Carlito syrichta
AAAAAAAATGTGAGAAATGATGAACTACTGCCACTTTAAGTCATTCTTGATTGATTTGTCATACAGCAACAGAAAACTGAAACAAATTGTTAACTATAAGAGTGAGGCTACCATAACAAAAACCTTAAATATGTGGCAGTGACTTTGGAACTAGGTGGTGGTTGGAGACTGGAAAGAGAAAAGAGAAGAGAGGTTAGAGGAGCAGAAAGAAAACTGCAATGAAGGCAAAGAAAGAAAGGGCAACCCTTGTTATAGACTGGCAGAACTAGAGTGATTTGTAAGATAGAACATCATGAACCTGCTGGGTCTGTCTAAAGATATGTTAAAGCAGAAGGACAGAAATACCAAATGGTGTCTTTAACTCCATATAATACAGTACGGGAGGAGAGATGAATTAGTGAGAGAACTGCAGCATTTATAAGCAGAATTTGGAGAAAATATAAAAGAATAAGGACTTGCTGGGTCAGAAAATAAAACTGTTTTATATTTAATGTCTCTCCAGCTGGCAAAATATTATCAAAGTAAAAATATGCACAGAAACAACCGAGTATCACATGTTCTTACTCATAAGTAGACCTTGAACAACTATCATAATACTAAAAGAAAGGGATTGGCAGTATGGGAAACTGCCAGAGGAGGGTTGGGGGGGTGGATTGGCAGTAGTGGGAAACTGCCAGGGGAAGGGAGGGACACACCTCATTAACAAGGGTACCTGCATAATGAACATTTGTATACCTAATCCTGAGTTGTACCCCAAAAATTTTAAATAAAAATTAAAAAATAAAAATAAATAAATAAAAATTTTAAATGGCTTTAGGGAAAAGATTAAATCAAATCAAAGGTATGACTGTAATACCTTTTGTTAAGATCTCATAAGATAAGAGGTGCTCAGTCCTCTAAGCTAGACGAAGGAGCTTCTAATAATCTGAGTGTCATTATCCCCAAAAGCCTAACTTTTCTAAAATATAAAGAGATTTGTCTTAAAAAGAATTATGAATTTAGCTTTTGGGGACATGGAGTGAATGCTAATGAGATTAAAAGGAGAACCTCAGGATTTTTTAAGAGAAGTGTATTGCCAACAACATTATTAACCTGGATTTTGGTACCTTGAATTGAAAGGGGTGAAGATAGTTCAAATAAAAAGAGGCTTGTGGGAAGCAGAAAACACAAACTTCTTGAGAAATCTATAATGTACAAGCATAAGTCATCTACCTTTAAAAAAAAAGGTCTTTTATAAACTAAAAGAGCTCAGAAGGTAGAGTGAAGAGCTGAGGAGAAGAATGAGTTAACTTCAGGGTAAATAACCTGTTCCCCAGGGAAAGGAACCTGATAACTGTGACATCTGGATTTCAGAATTACTATTAATTAGTGGCTTCTTCTTGTCTCCAATCATGTCATTATGAATGGAATTATCTTTTGTAGATCATTATTTTCCTGTCTCAATTTGTAC
>NW_007017220.1:0-819 GCF_000164805.1 Carlito syrichta
GCCCACTCCACTCTTCCTGTAAGAGCAGAAGCAGCCAGTGCTAAGGATTTTTTCCTGCCCTGTCTACTATCTAAAGGAGAAGTTTCTGAGACTTTTCAATGAGTACTTCTGTGGGTTTCTTCACCCCTTTTCACCTGCCTCTTCTCTCCTTCTTTAGCATTGTTCCCTTCTTGGGAGGAGGTGATTTGGCAAGACCCAAAAGAGAGTTAAACTGTTAGTATAATAAGTCAGACAACAAGAGGTGATGAGAATGAGTGTGAGAGAGAGACAAAGAGAAAGACAAAGACAGAGAGACAGAGACAGAAAGAGAGAGAGAGACAGAGAGAGAGAGAGAGAGAGAGAGAGAGAGCACCAGCTTGTGAGCTATTTGCTGTATTTGCTGCCTCACCTGAAAGGATGCAGATAATATGCAAAACCTAATGACCCAAGGGCTTGCTGCTGCCATTCAGCTGTATCGAGAAGGAAAATCAAATGGAACATATTGACTAAGAAACAGAACTCTGGAGAGAAGCAGAAATATAAACAAAAAACGAGACACTAGGAAAAAGGGGGAGGAGAGGCCCTTGCTGCCTATCTGATGTGTATGGACTGATGGCAGGTTCCTTGGAAAAAGTAAAGTTTGATGCAACAAACTCTGAATTTGTCTATATTCTTAAATATCTAAGAATACATTCTTTCTTGATAATGAACTATTACACCCCTCACAGGCAAAACTTAGGTGTTGCATTTAGAAGTCCCTACGATCTCTCTTGCTCCTTTCTTGAGAGAATGTGGGAAGTGGTACAGAATAGTACTTTCTCTCTTCCATTTCAGGGAGCA
>NW_007017221.1:0-817 GCF_000164805.1 Carlito syrichta
ATTTGTAAAAATGTGGGATTCTCTTACATTTTTTCTTTTACATTTTTCTTTTTCTATTTTATTATAATCTATTTTTTCTTTTTCTATTTTATTATAATCCCTGTCTTATATGTGGTCCATCACTGACAGAAACGTTGTTATGCATGTAACACTGTATAACCATTACTCTATTGTTGACAATATAAGCAACTTTTAACTGGGGGGATAGTTACAAATAATACTGTATAGAGGCATACCTTTTTGGTCATAAGATAGCACAGTTAAATGACTTTCACAGAATAAGCTTCACAAAAGTCACCAATGACTTAATAGATTTTCTAAAAGTTCCTTGAATGACTTTTCATGCTACATGAAAATCATATTAATGTCCAAAAATCTATAATGAAAACATCTTGTACAGTATTAACATTGTGAATGCTGAAATAACACTACTTAGGCTCAAATTCCAGATTTACTGCTTATTGTATGATAGCGGGTAAATTCCTTAAAATTTTTGTATCTGTATCTTTATTTGTTAATACAAGTATAATTCTAGGATCTACTTCATAAATCTATTGTGAAGATTTAAAAAACTTTATAAAAAATATTTAACATGTTACTTCATAGAGTGATCTTGTAATAAAATCAGCAGTAAATGTTATTTGTATTTATATCTTAGTCTATGAAATATTGTACACCAAAATACTTTTGAATACTATCAAGTAGGAAGTGTTATTTTACTTTCTCTCTGCAAACATTTTAAAGATTTTTAATTGAATCTCATGCTGAAAAAATAACTTAACATTCAGATAATCAATTTAATCAATTGTGCCAGTAC
>NW_007017222.1:0-850 GCF_000164805.1 Carlito syrichta
TTTTTGGAGTCCAGGCATACCTGTCTCCAAGGGTAACCTTTATCTAGAGATAAACTCAGGATGCAGACATTCCAGATTCATAGGCAATACTGCCATAGAGCGAAAAATAACTAAAAATTAGGGAAAAAAAGCCTCAGTGGAATCATTTTTTTAAAAGTTGACTTCCATTTATGTGACCCAATCTTTCCTTCTAGGCATATTTCCCAGAACTCCCCTGTGGGGCCGCTTTCCCTGTTAAATACGATTCTCTGGGTGAGCCTTACATTTTCCATCTTTGTGCTATGATTATCTCATTCTACTGACCTGCATTTTCCACCCTCTTGCTGCTTGACCAACATAGTTTGACCTTTTCTGGGAAGCCACAAGAATAACCTCTATCTGAAGTGCTCCAGCTTACAACAACTGCCTATTTTTTTCTAACAGTTAACCTTGTATGCCTTGTAACACCTGCATTTTCACCAACTAGATTCCTTTTCTCCTAGGCAGAGAGTTTGACTTTATTTCTCATCCTCCCTTGCAGATAAATGTGATTGAGTTCTATCCACCAGACAGCTGCCTCAAAGCCTCCACATCCTCTTTCTTCTAGGTGTCTGCTTCTGGAGAACCCAGTGAAATACTTCAAAGCCCTGAGAAACAGCAGAGTTATATCAGGGGTCAGCAAGCTTTTCTTGTAAAGGGTCAGATAATAAATACTTTACGCTTTGTAGTCTGCATAAGGTCTTTATTTCTCCTCCTCCTTCTCCTTCAGCTTCTTCCCTTAAAAAATGAGAAAACCTTTCCTAGTGTCCAGGGTCTGACTGGATTTGACCTGTGTGCTGTAGTTTTTGATCCCTACATTAGACGCACAGAT
>NW_007017223.1:0-804 GCF_000164805.1 Carlito syrichta
ATATACCTAAAACCAAGTGATCTTTGAGAAAGTTGAGAAAAATAAGCAATGAGGAAAAGACTCTTTATTTAATAAATGGTTTTGGGAAAAATTGGTTGGATATATGCAGAAGAATAAAATTGAACCCTCATCTCTCACCATATACAAAAATTAACTCAATATGGCTTAAAAACTTAAATGTAAAACCTGAAACTATAAAAATCATAGGGGGAAAAACATAGAAGAACTCTCTTCTGGACATTGACCCAGGGAAAGAATTTATGCTGAAAACCCCAAAAGTAAATGCAAAAATGATGAAAGTAGGCAAATGGGACTTGATTAAACTAAAACCAAAAACCTACAGAATGGAGAAAATATTTACAATTATATCTCTGACAAAGGAATGATATCCTGAATCTATAAGACAAACAACACCACAAGAAAACAGCAACAAAAAAGAAACAACCCCATTAAAAAAGTGGGTAAAGGACATTAACAGTCACTTGCAGCATTTAGGTGTACAATTAGCCACGAAAGTTAATAAAAAATGCTTAACATCACTAATCACCAGAGAAATGCAAATTAAAACCACGGTGAAATATAATCTTACACCAATCAGAATGGCTATCATTAAAAAGTCAGAAAATAGATGTTGGTGCAGATGCAGAGGAAACAGAATGCTCATATACTGTTAGCAGGAATGCAAACTGGTTTATCCTCTATGGAAAACAGTATGACACTTACTCAAAAACAAAAAAAACAAACCAACCAACAAAACAAAACAAAAAAACTCAAAGAAGAGCTACCATTTGATCCAGCAATCCC
>NW_007017224.1:0-794 GCF_000164805.1 Carlito syrichta
AAAAAAAAATTACAAGTTTAGAAAATTATAGAATACATCATCAGAACAAAATCTACTTACAAGAAAGTGCTTTTTAAATTAAGTTGATTGTCTTTTGGCAAGGAGATGGCATACTTGGTTTTAAGAATGATGCTGCCAGAAATTAATAAAAGCCAGAAGGTTTACTTTGGATTAGATAATTCACCTGAATGAGCAAACTCACAAAAAATTGTCACAAACAGCTCTTTGTGCTCAAATTTTGAAACTTAATCATATAAACAAAGATGAAAGAAATGAAAAAGTGGAAGGAAAAAAAAATCCCCAATCTCTTTATAGCAATTCCCGTGGGCGGCTTGATTTCTCCACCTAGATGTATCCACTCCTACTTGTTTCTACCTAGTTATGACTCAGCACCCTATGCTTCCCATACCTTTGCACCACAGAGGTTAAAATTTTAGTGTTTTAAATGTCGAAACTCTGAATTATGTGCTTCAACATGAATATTTTATTGTACACTTGCACCGCCTCTTGTTTGGGAGACAGGTAAATGAATCAAGCTTGGAGATCAGTAAAAAAAAAATAGGTTATTTTCCATCTGAAAGTAGCAGAACTACTTAGAAATGTTGAGTATACACAAGGTAAGGCCACCCATGGGCAAATGAAAGTTATGTGATGGATAAACCAGGTCTCTGTAGCCCTCTATGATTACAATGGTACAGTTTGCACACAGATGAGCATTAAATCATTTCCCCACTTTAGAGAAAAATGGAACACACAAGACAAAATGCTTGAGCTTCTGTAAAATAAGAAAAAAA
>NW_007017225.1:0-1058 GCF_000164805.1 Carlito syrichta
TCTCTCAAGTTCATGGTCTTGAATGGGTGGTCTTCCCTTTTCTGTCTCTGTTCCTTCTCCCTATGTAGTTGGTAGCAGAATTTACTATTACCCATACAAAAATTCACTCAATTTCAGCAGGACTCTATCAAAGCATGACAGAATCCTTTGCCTGGAGCAGAACTTCTTTTGTCCACAGCTGCCCTGGCAGGTTTCTATCCTGCTTCTCGATGATGACACTGCCCTGTAAATTTTGCACACAAGCCCTAGCTCTACTCCACTACAACAAATACAATCTGGTGAAAATTTGGAACATTGCATCAGTCAGCATTCAACCAGAGAAACAGAATGGTAGGAAATAATATGTAAGAGATTTATTGTAAGGAGTTGCCTTAAGTGATTGTGAAAGCTGGCTTAGAGTCTGAAATCTGTAGGGCAGGTGGGCAGGAAGGATGAGCAAGGAAAATGGAACAGTACATATAGTTCTGAAAAGTAGACACTGAATCTGTAAAGAATTTATGAGTGTGGATAAAATAAACAAACATGTAAAAACACTGCTGGAGGAATCCAGAAAAAAAAATACTAGATATATCTGCCCCATTATAGACTGAATATTTGTATCCCCCAAAATATGAATCAAATCCTTAACTGCCAATGTGATGGTATTTGGAGGTGGAGTTTTGAGGAGGTAATTAGATGAGGTCATGAGGGTAGGGCCCTGGACCAATGGGATTAGTGACCTTCTAAGACAACACAACAGAGAGCTCACTTTCTCTCCCCACTAAATGAGGACATAGTAAGAAGGCAGCTACCTGCAAGCTTGAAAAAGAATCTTTACCAGAAACCAAAATCTAGTTGGTTTTGATCTTGAGCTTTTCAGCCTCCAGAACTGTGAGAAAACATATTTCTGTTGTTTAAGCCACACAGTCTATGATATTTTGTTATGGTGGTCTGAACTGACTAATATACTCCCAAATATTTTTTCTTCCTGGAGGATCTTTTTTTACTGTATTTCAAAATCCTTAGACTGCAAGTCACATCCTTCTACTAAAAAAGTAATTAATTACCTTTCCTCTCCT
>NW_007017226.1:0-921 GCF_000164805.1 Carlito syrichta
ATAAGATAGACAAGTGGGACCTCATTAAACTGAAAAGCTTCAGCAAAGCAAAAGAAACCATCAAGAGGGTGCGGAGACAGCCTCACAGAATAGGAAAAAATATTTGCCAACTCTATGTCTGACAAGGGCCTAACATCCAGGATCTACAAGGAACACAAATGTGCTGAAAGAAAAGAAAACAAATAGCCCTATTAAAAAGTGGGTAAAAGACATGAATAGACATACAGGCAGTCAACAGACACATGAAAAAGTGCTCAGCCTCACTAATCATCAGAGAAAAGTAAATCAAAAGAACATTGAAATACCACCTAACCCCAGTGACAATGGTCATCATTAATAAAATAAAAACAACAGATGCTGGTGAGGATGTGGAGGAAAAGGAATCCTTCCACATTGCTGGTGTGAAGGCAAAGTAGTTCAAACTCTATGGAAAACACTGTGATGATTTCTAAAAGAACTAGAAATTGACCTTTCTTATGACCTTGCAATCCCCCTACTGGGAATATACCCAGAGGAATTCAAATCATTCTACCAAAAAAGATACCTGCACACTCATCTTTATTGCATCACTATTCACAATAGCAAAAACATGGAACCAACTTTGCTGCCCATCAAAACTGGACTGAATAAATAAAATATGGTACATATACACAATGGAATATTACACAGCCCTAAAGAAGGACAAACATATGAACTTTGCAGAAACTTCGAAGAATTTAGAGTCTATAATACACAGTGATCTATCACAGAAATAGAACAGAGTACATATTCTCACTCACAAGTGGACCCTGAAAATTTGTCATAATACTATAAGAAAGGGATTGGCAGTAGTGGGATACTGCCAGGGAGTAGGGGAAAACACAACATCAGTAAGTGTACCTGATCTCATACCAGGCAAAGTGGGCACCAACTTTACCTGTA
>NW_007017227.1:0-4344 GCF_000164805.1 Carlito syrichta
TCTAACACCATAATAATTGGGGACTTCAATACACCACACTCAACCTTAGACAGATCATCAGGACAAAAAATCAGCAAGGAGATCCGGAACCTCAATGAGACTCTGGACCAAATGGACTTAATTGATACCTATAGAACACTCCATCCAAAGACCAGAGAATATACATTCTACTCATCACCACATGGAACATATTCTAAGATCGACCACATAATTGGACACAAATCAAGCATAAGCTAATTTAAAAGGACTGAAATTCTACCATGCAACTTCTCAGACCACAGTGCAATAAAAATAAACATTGACACCAACAAAGTCCCCCCAAAACCCACAAAGACATGGACACTAGACAGCATGATGCTAAATAACTCCTGGGTCAATGATGACATCAAAAGAGAGATCAAAAGATAGCTGGAAACAAATGAAAATGAAGAAACATCTTACCAAAATCTCTGGGATGCCTTAAAAGCTGTAATAAGAGGGAAATTTATATCCCTACAAACAAACATGAGGAAAATGAAAGGAACAGAAATTGACAACCTAACAAGTCACCTAAAGAAGCTGGAAAAACAAAACCACAAAAACCCTAATTTCAGCAGAAGAATCCAGATCACCAAAATAAAAGCCCAAATCCAGGACATAGAAGACAAAAAGATAATAGAAAAAAATCAATGAAACAAAAAGCTGGTTCTTCAAAAGAATAAACAAAATCGATGGTCCCTTAGCTATACTGACCAAGAAAAAACGAGAAAAAAACCAAATAAGCACAATCAGAAACACAAAAGATGAAGTCACATCTGACCCTGAAGAAATACAAAAGATCATTAGAGACTACTACATACACTTGTATGGAAACAAACTTGAAAACCTTAAGGAAATGGAGGACGTTCTGACATCACACAACCAACCTAAGTTGGAACCAGAAGAAATTGAGACCCTAAATAAACCAATAACAATCTAGGAAATCGACTACATAATAAGAAAACTTCCTCCAAAAAAAAGCCCTGGACCAGATGGCTTTCCAGCAGAATTCTACAAGACATTTAAGGAGGAGCTAATACCAATCCTACTGAAGGTATTCCAGGCGATTGAAAAAGATGAAACACTCCCCAAATCATTTTACGAAGCCAACATCACATTGATACCCAAGCCAGTTAAAGATACAGCAAAGAAAGAGAACTACAGGCCAATATCTTTGATGAACATAGATGCTAAAATTCTCAACAAGATCCTAGCAAACCGGATTCAGCAATACATCTCAAAAATCATCCATCATGACCAAGTAGGTTTCATTCCTGGGATGCAAGGCTGCTTCAACATTCGTAAAACCATAAATGTTATTAAATCCATCAACAGATGTCAAAACAGAAACCACATGATTATATCATTAGATGCAGAAAAAGCTTTTCATAAAATTCAGCACCCCTTCTTGATGAAAACCCTTGAGCATCTAGGCATACGGGAACATACCTCAAAATAGTAAAAGCCATCTATGAGAAACCCACAGCCAGCATACTCCTAAATGGACAAAAATTGGAACCAATTCCCCTGAAAACTGGAACTAGACAAGGATGCCCACTCTCTCCCCTCCTGTTCAACATAGTATTGGATGTCCTGGCTCGAGCAATCAGAGAAGAGAAGGCAATCAGGGGTACCCAAATAGGAAAAGAGGAAGTCAAGTTATCTCTCTTTCCAGACGACATGATTGTATACCTTGAAAACCCGAGAGAATCTGTCAAAAACCTCCTTACACTGATAAAGACCTTTGGCAAAGTCTCAGAATACAAAAGAATGTACAAAAGACAATCGCATTTCTTTACACCAAAAATAAACAAACAGAAACCCAAATAAAAAACACAATTCCGATTCACAATAGCCACAAAAAAATTGAAATACCTTGGCATCTTCCTAACCAGAGACGTGAAAGACCTTTACAAGGAAAAGTACAAAACACTGCTCAAAGAAATCAAAGTTGACACAAACAAATGGAAAAATATCCCATGCTCATGGATCGGAAGAATCAACATTGTGAAGATATCCATCTTACCTAAGGCAATCTACAAATTCAATGCAATATCCATCAAATTACCAGCAACATTCTTCTCAGACCTAGAAAAAACAATCCAGGAATTCATATGGAAACACAAACGTCCAAGAATAGCCAGAACAATCCCCAACAAAAAAAAAACAAAGCAGGTGGTATCACACTACCAGACTTCAAACTTTACTATACGGCTACAATCATCAAAACAGCTTGGTATTGGTATAGGAACAGGCATATAGAACAATGGAATAGAATTGAGATTACAGAAGCAAAACCACAATTTCTCAACCAACTCATATTTGACAAAGCCCCCACCACCTACCACTGGGGAGAGGAGAACCTATTCAGTAAATGTTGCTGGGAAAATTGGCTGACCACATGCAGAAGATTGAAACAGGACCCCTATCTATCCCCATGCACAAAGGTTAATTCCAAATGGATCAGAGACCTAAATGTAAAACCTCAAACCATAAGAACCTTAGAAAATGAAGGAAAAACCCTCATGGAAATCGGAACTGGCATCCAATTCCTGAACAAATCCCCAAACCCACAGCTCATAAGAGAGAAAATAGATAAGTGGGACCGTATTAAACTGACAAGCTTCTGCAAAGCCAAAGAAACCATCAAGAGAGCAGGGAGACAGCCTACAGACTGGGAAAAAGTATTTGCCAACTCCATGTCCGACAAAGGCTTAACATCCTGGATCTACAAGGAACTCAAACGTGCTGAAAAGAAAAAAACAAACAACCCCATTATAAAATGGGCAAAAGATATGAACAGACACTTCACAAAGGAAGACATCCGAGCAGCCAACAAACACATGAAGAAATGTTTAACCTCACTAATCATCAGGGAGATGCAAATCAAAACCACACTGAGATACCACCTAACCCCAGTCAGAATGGCAATCATCAGCAACTCAAATAATAGCAGCTGCTGGAGAGGGTGTGGTAAAAAGGGAACACTTCTACAGTGTTGGTGGGAGTGTAAACTCGTGCAACCTCTGGAAAGCAGTGTGGCAATTCTTAAAAGCTCTAAATACCAACCTCCCATATGAACCCGCAATCCCCCTACTGGGAATATATCCTGAAGAACACAAATCACTCAATAAAAAAGATACTGCACACGTATGTTTATCGCAGCATGTTCACAATAGCAAGAACCTGGAAACAACCATGCTGCCCATCAAAAGAGGACTGGATTAAAAAAATGTGGTACATATACACGATGGAATACTACGCAGCCATAAAAAAGAACAAAATCATGAATTTTGCAGCAACCTGGATGGAACTAGAGTCTATAATACTGAGTGACCTCACACAGAAACAAAGATCAGAATATCACATGTTCTCACTCATATAATGGACCTTGAACATCCAATGTAATACTATAACAAAATGACTGACGGTACTGGGAAACTATGGGGGGGAGGGGGAGGGGATTAACAGTAGCAAATATCCGTCTGGGGCTGGGAAAACACCTCTTATCAACAGGGTGTCTGAATGAAACGTAATTGTACACCTAATCCTTAACTGTACCCCACAAAACTATAATAAAAATACTGATTAATTAAAAAAAAAAAAAAAAAAGAAATTAATAAAGTTTTTTTTTACATTTTGGAGAAATTAGGTAGAGAGAAAAATATATGTTTTTATTTATACTTATTTGTAGGGGGGGGAACTAAATTGCCCCAAGAAAATATTTTTCTTTTGATTCTGAAAGATATAACAAAAGTAACTTGTAATACTTAAAAAAAAAGAATTATAAAATTATTTCATTTTTATTAACTCAGTTGATGCAATCAACTATTTTTTCTGATAGCAATCCTACGTTGGATTAACAGTCTTCATGAGCACACAAGTTTTTGTTTTTTGGTTTTTTGTCTGTTTTTTGCTTTTATTTCTAACAAGAATTCTGGAAGATGGTTTCAAAGTTAGCAATTTGCATTGAATGACACTTTTTGGATTTTAGTTAACTTAACTGTATATGTGCTTAATCTGCCATAAACTTATAACAGCTTGATTTTAAAGATATAAGTTTTCTGAAAACTTAAGCATAGAAAGTATTACAGAAACAAAGTTTTATACTTTAAAACATGTAGCACAAATGGTATTTAGCCAATGTACCAGTAGACTTAGACAATTTAAATTTTGAAGTCCAAAATGTTAGGGTACAGACAGGGTGAGGGTGGACTAATGGAGAGGGAGAGGCACAGGGAGGTGCAGCACCCCCAGAGCCGGCAAGCTGGGAACCCAGAGATCCGAGTAAATGCAAAGAATTGCAACACACAGAGGTGAGAGAAG
>NW_007017228.1:0-1072 GCF_000164805.1 Carlito syrichta
GCTGGAGTGCAGTGGCACACTCACGGCCACTGCAGCCTCGAACTGTTGGGCTCAGGTGATCTTTCCACCTTAGCCTCCTTAGTAGGTGGAACTACAGGCACATGCCACCACACCCAGGTAGTTTTCTTTAATTTTTTATTGTAGAGACAAGGTCTCACCAAGTTGCCCAGGCTATTCTTGAACTCCTGAGCTCAGGAAATCTTCTTACTTCTGCCTCTCAAAGTGCCGAGATTACAGGCTGAGCCACCGTGCCTGGCCTGAAAATGATTTCTTGAGATGGAATCTACTTCTGGTGAAGATGCCATAAACATTGTTGAAATGACAGCAAAATTTAGAATATTACACAAACTATTACTAATACACACTATTCGCTGCTATGTCAGGGTGAAAATGAGTGAAAAGCAAGAAACCACATTTAAATCAGATCAAAGTCAAACCCAGTGTAGTCAGAAAAAGAAATAAAAAACCTAATAAGTAGTCTTTTGTCTGTGATTCTCAAAGTTCAGTATGATTAGAATCTTGGGGTGGGGTTGTTCAGATGTTTGGGTACCATCCAGAGCTTCTGATTCAGCTGATATGAGGTAAGGTCTCCTGATGATATCGATGCAGTATCTCACCATCTTGTCATTAAATAAAATAATAGAAATAAAAGTAAAAGCAGTGCATCTTTCACCATTCAGGCAGAAATCCTAAGATATATATATATATATATATATATGCCACCAAGTGTTAGAGGGTCAGGGCAAAGAAAGCAGACAAGGATGATAAAGTAGTAATTTGGAATGAATTTAAAGAGCAATATTGGCTCCAGTTGGGATTTTTCAATTTTTCCCAAGGATAGAGAGAGCAGGATCTGTACCCAGGAAACATCTGACTAGGGTGAAGAATGAGACAAGAAAGCAAAAATCAGTTGTTGACTGATAGATCATGGGAATTCAGTTTACACCTGCACCATGTAAGATATACTAAGGGAAATAAGGAAAAATAAATAACCGGTGAGGATCAAGATTTTAAAAAGCAAGCCGGGCTCGGTGGCTCAGCCTGTAATCCCGCACCTTTGGGAGGCTGAGGT
>NW_007017229.1:0-709 GCF_000164805.1 Carlito syrichta
AATTCTCAGCAAACTAGGAATAAAGAAAAATTTCCTTAATAAGCAGCATCTATAGAAAAACCTCTACAGCTAATATCCTGCTTAATGTTGAAAGACTGAAAACTTCTCCCTTAGATAGGGAAAAGGCAGGGTTGTCTGCTCTTATTTAACTAGATATAGGAATTCTTGCCACTGTGATAAGGTAAGAAAAAGAGATAAAAAGCATATATAGTTGAAAAGAAGAATTGAACTGCCTCTGTTCAAAGCTGACATGACTGTCTACATAGAATATCCCTCAAAAAACAAACAAAACCAAAAAACCCCACAACTTCTTGAACAAATAACAGTTTCAGCAAAGTCACAAGATACAAGATGAACACACAAAATACAAATGGAAGAAATGTTACAGTAAATCAGTTACACATTTAAATGATGTGTAATGAATAAATCACAGTTCAACCTACTGGCATTAAAAATAGTAAGACATGTAATTTATTCTGCCTACAGACAATGCTATTTCAAACTTAATTGCTGAGAAAAGTTCAGAACTCCCAACTTCAAATTGTAAAAATAGTTTGCACCTCTAAAATAAAAGACTCAGCAATAGAATATTACATCTGTGTCCCCAGATTTTTCCAGTCTAGTATCTCCTTTCTTTTTTTTTTAACTTTTAAATTTTTTTATTTTAAAATTGTGGGGTAAAATTCAGGGTTAGGTATACAAATATTCA
>NW_007017230.1:0-668 GCF_000164805.1 Carlito syrichta
CACTGAATTAGTCCAAGCTAAAATCACCTTTCATCTGATCTACTGTACCATTCTCCTAAATGTCCTCTATATATCTCCTCTAATCCTCTACCCAAATCTTTTCTCAATACCCCAGGCTAAAGTGACCTTCCAAAATGCAGATCTGAGCATGTTAGCCCCTTCCTTAAATCTCCTCAATAGATTCTTACTGATTTTAGGAAAAAGACTCTAATCCTAAATAAGGCCTAAAAGATTCTACATGTTTTGGCTGTTGCCTACCTTTCCTGCTTCTTCTTTCACCACAATGCCCCTAACTTTGTTCTCAGCCATACTGGCTTCTTTCAGTTCTTGGAAAATGTCCCCTTTCTTCTTGCCATAGGTCTTAGCACATGCAATTCTGTTTACTTGAAATGTCTTTTTCCACCTTCAAATCACATGCTTCTCCAGGTTAACTCCTATTTAATCTATAGATTTTATCCCATGTCACCTCTTCAAGAAAGCCTTTCTTTCACTTTAAATACATGCTTTGTGTATAATTGCACAAAATTGACTGCCACTGCCACTTTGTCCCCCCAGTAAAAATAAGATCCATGCACTCAACATTAGCACTACATAAATATTTTCTGAATGGATAAATGAATGAATGACTCAATGATTGCCTTTTTATTTGTATGGAATCTTGAACATAA
>NW_007017231.1:0-664 GCF_000164805.1 Carlito syrichta
ATATATCCATTTATGAAAGAGGAAGGCTACCTAATTCATGGTCTGCACAAACTTAGGAATTATATGCTCTTAATCAAGCCCTGAAAATACTTACAAAATAAGGAAGGTACAATCTATACAGATTCTAAATATGCTTATGGAGTAGTACATATTTTTGGAAAAATCTGGATAGAAAAGGGACTTATAAACAGTCGAGGAAAAGAGTTAGTCCATGGGGAAGTAATTAAATACGTTTTAGAAAATTTACTACTCCCCACTGAAATAGCTGTCACTTATGTAGACAGCCATCAATGAGGAAATTCTTTCAGGCAGTTGGTAATGGGCTGGTGAATGAAGTAACCGAAGAGGTTGCCTCAAAGAATGAAATGAAGCCTCCAAACCTTTACCCCTAACTTGCCTGTAATCACCGTAAACTACAGCTTACTGAAAGGGAAATAGATGAAAAAGATGGGAGCTGCCCCAACCAAGAAAGGGAGGTGAATCCCCGCCAGGGAAAGAAAATGGTTAACAAACCAATTATTAGGGAATTAATGGCTATATTGAAGCCACCTGGGAGCTCAAGCGATGTGTGGTACACGCTTAGAAACCTATGGATGGACCAGGGTAGGTGGCTCAGCCTGTCATCCCAGCACTTTGGGAGGCTGAGGTGAGTGGATTGCCTGAG
>NW_007017232.1:0-663 GCF_000164805.1 Carlito syrichta
AAAATGAGTGAGTAGAAGTCGGTCATTATTCAACTGATAAAATGTGAGGCTAGCAAAGGACCTGATGGAAAGTGAAATCACTTATTGAAGTGGTTCCAGAGGGCGCAACTAAGAACTAAGAACAAGAGGGAAGTTAACAGCGAGGAGAGTTAGTCTCCACTTGAGGAAGAACATCCTAGCAATCAGGACTGTCTAAAAATAGAACAAGCTGATTGATTTGGTAATGAAACCTCTGTCACCCACCATGTTCCAGCAGGGGTAAAAGGACCCTTCTACCAGGACTCTCCAGAGAGGAGCTGTGAATTGGATAGAAGGTTATTATAGACGACCACTTCTTTTTCTTTTAACACTGAAACACAGTCCTTTTTACTTGGAAAAGACAGTATAAGATAATTCAACAGTATTGAAATAATTTAAACACAGTTAAACAACTATACTTTTCCAGTTCTAATACAGCATAACCTTTTATTCTATTATTATGTTCCTCAATAGCATACACATAATTCCTTTAAAAGGACAAACTTAACTAATAAACAAAAAGAAAATTTCCCATTCTAAAGAACATAACATTAACTTACTTGTCTGTTTGTATACTTTTAAATACTGATAATAATAAGATAGTTAGTGGTATATTTATGTAGTTCTTTGTACAAATGTTTAACA
>NW_007017233.1:0-655 GCF_000164805.1 Carlito syrichta
AAGCACCATTCAGTTGGGCACCCACCATAGAAGAAGGCTGTTAACAGGGATACCTATCACAGGAGGACAGCTAATCACTGGAGTATCAATCATGGAAAAAGTTCAGTCACTGGAGTACCCATAAGAGAGGTGGGTCATAATTGAAGCACCCATCATGGATAATGACTTGCCTCTGGGGCACCCATCACAGAGGAGGACTAGACACTGAGGCACCCATAATAGAGGAAACCCAGTAACTGGAGTACTCTTTATGTAGGAAGACATTCACTGGGGCACCCATCACAAAGAAGAGCCAGTCACTGAGACACCCATCACTGAGGAGGGCCACTAGGGTACCCATCAATAGGGGCTCAGTCTATGGGGTTTAATCACAAAGGAAACCCACTGTAGAGGATAAATCTATCATGAGAGGAGGCAATCATTGGGACACAAATTATGCAGGAGGACTAGTAACTGGAGCACACATCACAGAAATGGTGTATTCAATGGGGCACTCAATTTGGAGAAGGCCAAGTCAATTGAACACAAATTAAGGAATAACCCCAGTTACTGTTGCACCCATTACAGAGGTGAGCTAGTCACTGTGCTATCCATCATACATGAAGACCAGTCAGTGAGGTAACATTCACAGAGGAGGCCTTGTCACCTGGGCACA
>NW_007017234.1:0-661 GCF_000164805.1 Carlito syrichta
TGTTGTGGGGCTTTGACAAGCTACATTTTAGCACAGACTGGGGAGCCCATGCAAGGATGGCTGTTATTGTTAACAGGTGCACTGGGACAGGCCACTCCAACTCCACCCTCTGGCATGAATGCAAAGGGGGAGGTCTTGACCGGATTTTCATTATTCTTCCATGCCCTAGAAGGTTCCAGAGCCCTGACAGGCACTGGAGAGGACTAGAACCCATATGACAGTAACACCCCACAGAGCTGGGAGAAGAAAGAAAAGGAAGTGGGGAGAGGGAGCCACAGCCAAAGTGTGCATACTGCATGGTGGGCATTGTGCTGTTTGAGGAAAGCATTTTGTTTCCATTTTACAGTTGAGAAAACTGGCTCTAGAGCAATTGGCTCTAGGGAGAAGCAGAGTTCTTGGATTAGCTCCAAGTCCCTCATTTTAGAGATAAGAAAACCAGAGAGGTTGAGTGACTTGCTCAAGGAAACATAACTGGGTTAGGGATAGAGTTAGGGCAAGTCTTGGCTTCTACAAACTGGACTTGTCTTACTATGCCATGACTTCCTCTTCACTCTTTACCTGGGACAGTTGAATCAGGAGGAAAGGTGTGGTCTATAAAAATGACCTCTCTGGGAGCAGGACATTGTGCAACATTTTAGAAATTCCAATGTGACAGCACGGG
>NW_007017235.1:0-1180 GCF_000164805.1 Carlito syrichta
AAAAAAAAAAAAGCAAAACAAAATGGGGAGGAAAGTCTACACAAATGAAGAAAAATCAAAACCAAAGAAAGAATATGAGTCTCACACAGACCCCTGGAAGGTCAATCACTGAGAATAAGGACTTCAAGACACAAACAGTGAAGATCCTCAAGAATGACTGATCTCAACCCACAAACCAGATATCAAGATATTGATAGAGAGAATAAATAGAAATGAGGAGAGGCAGGAGGAAAGAATAAAGGAGTTGATAACTGAGATAATAGCAGTAAAGAATACAGTGAATGAAATAAACAACAAAATGATAAGAATGGAAAGCGGAATTTACTAAGCAGAAGAATTAATCTCAGAGCTTGAGAATCAAAATATGGAACTAACCCAAACTGTTAAAAAATAGAAAGAAACTTAAAAAGATGGAACAAAACCTCCAAGAGATGATCAATTATTTCAAGAGGATCAATCTAAGATTAATCAGAATCCATGAGGCAGATAGAGAGACAGAGACCACCCTGGAACAAACATTCCATGGAATTATCCAAGAAAACTTCCCTTATCTCATCAATGACATGACCATTCAAACACAAAAGATTCAGAGAACCCCTGCAAGATAACAAACGAGAAGACCAACTCCTAGCCACATAGTAATATGCCCACACAAAGTAGATATAAAAGAAAACAACCTAAAGGCAGCAAGAGAGAAAGGTCAGGCTATCTACCTGGGAAGATCAATTAGAGTATCAGCAGACTTACCTACAGAAACACTTCAGGCTGAGAGAGCTTGGAGCCCAATCTTCAATTCTCAAAGATAAAAAACTTCAACCAAGAATTACCTATTCAGCTAAGCTAAGATTCATCGGTGATGGAGAATTAAAGCCTTCCCAGACATTCAATCCTTAAGAGTTTATGCTGCCTCCAGACCAGCTTTACAACAAACACTTAAGAAAGTGTTAAACACAGAAGGAAGGAAACAAAGAACGACAATATCCTTCACAAGAATGCAGGAAAAAGATTGAAAACACACAAGAATCAACTCAAAAATCAAAAGAAAAACAACAAATAAACAAACAGCAGCAACAACAACAAACTCTATAAGACCCTCATGACAGGGATAAACTCTCACATCTCAATAATTAGCCTGAATGTGAATAAACTAAATGCACCACTGAAAAGACATAGAATGGCA
>NW_007017236.1:0-1148 GCF_000164805.1 Carlito syrichta
AGTTAACTCACCTAGCGAACTCATTTACCTACATGTTATGTCAGTTTCCTATCTTGTTAGTTAACTAGTTAAGACAGATAGCTAACTTGTTAACCTACTACTTAAGTAAGCTAGGTGTGACGTTAGCCTACTAGTTAAGAAAGCCAGCTAAATTGGCTAGATAACTCCTTAGCTAGCCGAGTAAGTCAGCTAGTTAAATCTGCTACCTTCCTATTTAACTAACTAGTTAAGTCAGCTAGTTATCCGGTTAGATAACTATTTAACTAACTATTTAAGTCAGATAGTTAAGGCTAATTAGTTAGCTAAATATATGTCAGCTCGTTAAGGCAGCTAACTAACTAGTTAATTCAGCAACTAACTAGTCAAGTCGGCTAGCTAAGTCAGTTACTTAAGTCAGCTTTCTAACTACTTAAGTCAGCTAGCTAGCTAGTTACCTAACAGGTTAAGTAGGTGGGTTGAGACAGTTAGCTAGCTAGTCAGCAACGGGATAAGTTAGCTGGTTGAGTCAGCTAGCTAGCTAGTTTGCTAACGAGTTAAGTCAGCAGGATGAGTCAACGAGCTAGGTAGTTAGCTATTGAGTTAAGGCAGCTGGTTGAGTCAGCTGACTTGCTAACTAGCTAGCTAGGTACCTAGCCAGTTAAGTCAGCCAGTAAGGTCAGCTGGCTAGCTAGGTAACTAGCTAGTTATGTCAGCTAGTTAAGACAACTTGCTAGCTAGTTAAGTCAGCTAGTTAGGTCAACTGACTAGTCAGCTGGGTATCTAGGGAGCCAGGAAGTTGTCAGTTGCTTAGCAAGCTGGTTATGTATTTAAGTGAGCTAGCTAAGTCAGCTGCCTATCCAGCTGGGTAGCTAGGTAGCAAGCTAGTTAATTCAGCTGGCTAGCAAGCAGGTCATCTTGTTAATTCAGTTAGTTAAGTCAGTAGGCAGGCAGACCAGGAAGCGAGCTAGTTAGGTAGTGAGCTAGTTTAATCAGCTGGCTAGACAGCTGGCTAGCTAATTAAGTTGTCGAGTTATGTCAGCTGGCAAGCCAGTTGGCTAGATAGGTAGAGAGCTATTTAAAACATCTGGCTAGCCAGCTTGCTAACTAGAAAAGTCAGCTATTTGAGTCAGATGGCTAACCATCTGGCAAAGCTGGTTATGTCAGCTAGT
>NW_007017237.1:0-614 GCF_000164805.1 Carlito syrichta
CCAAAGGAGACAGCTTTTCCTACCGTCTGGAAAGGTTAGGGAAGATTTCCCAGAGGGGAAGACATTTGAGCAGAGACTTGAAGGTGAAGAATAAAAAGGATTTTATCATGTGCAGGAGGCTTGGGGCTGGGCGGGGAGGACAAACCTGGTGGAGGAGATTGTCAGTGTGGGAATGTGCAAGAGAGGTAGACAGAGAGACACAGAGACAGACAGACAGAGAGAGATAGAGATAGATACAGAGACAGAGAGAGGCAGAGACATAGATACAGAGATAGGGAGCAAGACACAGACAGAGGCAGAGATAGAGAGAGATAAACACAGAGACAGAGAGACAGGAAGAAAGAGAGAAATAAGAGACAGAGATAGATACAGAGACAGAGAGCAAGAGACATAAAGAGAGAGAGATACAGAGAGAGACACAGAAACAGGGAGATAGATATGGAGAGCAAGAGACATAAAGAGAGAGACAGATACAGAGAGAGATACAGAGACAGAGAGATGGACAGATACAGAGAGACAGAGACAGAGAGAGACAGAGACAGAGAGCCAGAGACAGAGAGAGACAGAGACAGAGATGGGGCAGAGGAAGAGAGAAACAGAGACAGAGAGAAAGA
>NW_007017238.1:0-652 GCF_000164805.1 Carlito syrichta
GAAACGTCATTGTACACCTAACCCTTAACTGTACCCCACAAAACCATAATAAAAAATACTGATTAATGAAAAAATAAATAAATAAATAAATAAATGTTTTAAAATGTTGTCAACTGAAAAACAGAACATGAAACGGAAGTGTGTACTCTTCTACCTACCTAAATCCTCACTTCTCCTTCCAGCTCAGGCCACCCAACAGCGTCACCTGGGGATCTGAGAAAGATTCAGCTTGGGATCACAATATCATTTACTAAGTATCTTCTGTGGTCAGTTTATATGTATGTTTCTATTATTATTCCTGTCCTGGAGCGGAGAAAGCCAAGGTTCAGAAGGTCCTGAAACTCACCTCTGGCTACCCAGGTAGCTAAGGGGCAAGTGTAAGCATCTAACTCTGGAACCAAAGGTCACCATGGGCTGAGGCGACAGGACCCTTTCTTCAACTTAGAAATTTTGGTCAACTCAGAAATCATGCACCATTGTATATATACCTCTTGACAACTGAGAGAACACATTCAATGAATCATCTCAAACTCGATTAGGGAAATCAGGAAGAAAAGAGGAAGAGAGAGGAGGAAGATGAACGCTTATAAGAGGAAAGAAGAGGAGAGTGTGGTTGTGCAGGTGAAGCCTGCAGGTGGGTGGGAGAGGAGGG
>NW_007017239.1:0-614 GCF_000164805.1 Carlito syrichta
AACCCCAACCAAAAAAAAAAAAAAAAAAAAAAAATTCATGAGAAATGTAAAGGAAGATTGATTTAAATGCAGACAGGCCTTCATAGCCTCAGTACTGTTCTCAGGATAATATACTTTAGGAAAGAGTACATATAAAAGAAGAAAATGAATCCTTTACTGATGTACATATCCTTGTATTTCTTGGAGGGCCTTCACATCTTGATCTGAAATCATTATCACACATCTATCCCTGCAATCACACACATTTCGGGTATTTGATAAACGTGGACTGAATGAATGTACTGCTTATACAATATGGCAGAAGTAATTGATTTAAACACCACTTCTAGTCAATATGACAAAAAATTCAAATCAGCTTGGCCATAGATCTATTTAGAAATCAGAACTTGAGCGTATGTTTAGAATGTAAAAAAACAAAATTCAATGAGCTTGCTTAGCTCCTTATTGAGCCACAGTCTCCCATTTATGGAATGGGGATAATAGTGCCTCACTCAGTCTTCTGTAACATTTAAATAATATTAGGAAAGTGAAAAATGTGTCACACTAACAGGGAAAAAACACCCAAATTTGTTTCCCTTCCCCTCTTCCTCTTCTCTTTTCTTTAAACAAAAATC
>NW_007017240.1:0-613 GCF_000164805.1 Carlito syrichta
ATTATACACTTCAGGAAGATTGCACAAAAGTATAAAGATGTTTGCACAATATAGTCCACAATAATTCACATTTTACTAGTTTTCGTATTTAGATTCAATCATATTTAGATTCAATCTGTATCATTTGTAAAGTCTCCTCCCTGACCCTTGAAAAATGTCCTTGTCGGTTGAAGGTCTAGCAAAGGCATTACAGACAGATGTCCAGGATTTGCTTTAAAATATGTCAGCAAGAGAAAGAAATTTGAAGGAAGATTATTGAAGCTGGATGCTGGGTACATGGAGAGCCACTCTACTTTTACATATGCCTAAAAAATTCCAAAATAAAAAGACTAGTGAAAGGAAAAGAAAGAAAATCTCTGAGACAACAGTGAAGCACTCTTGTAATGACTTAGCATGGAAATGATGGTGGAATGAGTGAAACAGATGTTTACTGCCTTGTCCAAAACAGGAGTCAAAAGCAGTCTGACTTATAAGACCATTGCAAAACTGGCATAGGAACTAACTCCTGAACCTTTAGTTCTTCTTGCAGATTATTTGAAGAATTTCTGTCACCAATGGTTTTGATGGCACAGAAGATATTTTGTAGGAAACTAGTTGTCAGTGAAAAATTCAG
>NW_007017241.1:0-809 GCF_000164805.1 Carlito syrichta
ATTTTACAGTTCTGTGGTGTCAGTGTTTACTTTATCACATAGAGTATTCATTGGAAATGCCCAATTTTTTTCATTTTTATGTCATGGAGTTTGGTGTGATACTCACATTTCAATCTTCTCAGAAGAGGGTCTTCAGACATACTAAATTCCTAGCCATTTAATAAGTGGTAGTTCACTAAATTCCTAGCCATTTAATCATTCAGTAGTTCACTAAGAAGTTTTTAAATAGTACTATGGAAACTTGATGTTCCATTAAATGTTAGTCTTAATTGTTTAATAATAATAATGTTTAAGCCATTAACCTGCATGTTTTGTAACGTTGTTTTGTTTATTCTGTCAAGTAAGTTGTATACTTCTCTTTTCCCCTGCCTTTTAATTTCCATGTTTTTATTCACTAGTTACCCTACCCAATCAAATCTTGATCTTCCTCAATTTCCCTATTTCTGCATTTTACATTTTGTCACATTCGGTCACCCCCAGGAACTTTTGGTCATCTTTGGTAACTCATATTCTTGCACATACACATGTATTCACACACATATTTGTCATATATATATATATATATAATGCTGTCAATTAGCATTCTATTTTTTTTTTTTTTGACAGTTGCTTTGGTCACAAAAACTGCATCTCATATATTCAAGCGCCTGATTATGATCCCTAGGATCAACAAAATCAAAGAAGGGCAATTATTGATAGACAAAAGGGGAGAAAAGGAGTGTTGAGAACTTTTACAGCGAGAATGTGGATTGATGAGGCTCTTTCAGCCTTTGTTCTTTCTTTAAGGTGAAAACTACCTTAACTCTATC
>NW_007017242.1:0-1103 GCF_000164805.1 Carlito syrichta
GTGGGCTTGGCGGGTGAAGGGGCAGGTGCTGGACTGCGGTTGGCACAGGCACTGCCCAGAGGGGACACTCTCATGTGGAGACCTGTGAGATGGACATGGTTCCCAGGAGTGCTGGGGTTGGGAGTGGGCTTGGCGGGGTATGGGGCAGGCTCTGGACTGCCATCCCAGAGACTGTTCAGAGGGGTCACTCTCATGTGGAGGAGACCTGGAGAGGAGGGAAGGCCAGGGAGGGTGGGTCTGAGAAGGCCTTGGAAGAGGAGACAGGCAGGGGTGGGCAGCTCAGGCGCCCTCCCTTTCTCCTCCTTCCATGTGTGCTTAGTGCACATGTGATCACTAATAGCATTTTGAAGACTGAGTGGAAAGTTACTGATGCCGCCACCATCTTTGGAAGCCACGGGGAGGCAGACGCCAAGGGCTCCCTTCTGTGCTCCACCACTTTCCTCCTGCTACTCGGTCCTCTGCCCTGCCCTTGTTACTTGGCTCTGCCAGAAAAGAGTCAGCACTTGTTTTTCAAAGTAAGAAGTAGGACACAAGTCTCCATGAGAAAAGCAGGTTTGTAGAGCACGTGATGGAGAACTTTGTTTATGCACTACTTAAGTGCCTGTGTTTAGGTTAAGGGAGGATGGGCTTTGGAAGGAGATGAAGCCTGGCGTCACACAGAACTGGAATCATCTGATGTGGTTGAGACCTCGCAGGCTCTGGCATGGCTTCCCCAGAAACCCTCAGTGCAGCCTGGCCGCACAAGTGGTGTCCTTCCTCCATGCCTTGTCAACCAAGCGTGTGAGGGTGGGGGGGACTCGGAGGGGCCCATCCAGCTGCTGAGGGCATGGCTCTGTTGTCGGTGAGAAAATTGGAGGTGTTAGCTGCCGTTTTAGTTTTGCATTAAAGCAAGACATGTGGTTCACAGCATGCAGACCACCTGGCCAGTGTGTGACGTGAGCTGCTTTGAGAGGCTGGAGTCCCTGCTGCGGCTGCCATGTCTTCAGCATGTCTGCATCTTAAGTCACAGTCCTAGTTCTTTTTGTTTTTTTGAGTTGGAGTGTCACTTTGTCACCCAGACTGGAGTGCAGTGGCCGCTCACGGCCACTGCAGCCTCAACCTGC
>NW_007017243.1:0-1011 GCF_000164805.1 Carlito syrichta
TGCTTGTCCTCTTCAGTATTAGTATAAGTAATATTAAGTACAGTATAGAATACATTTTTAAAAGTTTACTACTTTCTAAACTGGCAGTTACAGATTGACTTAAGTATGAGCAACCATTTCTTTCCTGTAAGAAGAAAAAGACAGTCCCAGTATCATTTTTTTACATATTGAAAATTGATTCCACATACATAAACTACTTTCCTGTATTACAACGGTGTGTGTTTCACTTTGAAAGGAGTACTATACTTGTATTGTATAAATCTTTCTAATCTTGGCATATAAATTTTTAAAATACATGTTCCATTACAGGTGAGGTGAATTAGAAAGTATTTTCTTTTTTTATTTTTTGCATGTTTTAAATTAAAATTTAAAGAACTCATCAACATAGCATGTAGCAATCATAAATTAAATGGAACTTTATATCTTTAAGTATACTCTGCATGATTAAAACTTTTGAAGTTGCAGCATGTCTTATAATTAATAGGCTGTCATTTGAAATACTAGAATTTTCTTCTTCCCAATCATAAATTCTCATATTCACTGAGTATAGTACCACTACTAGGAAATGGACTTAAGGATACAGGATATAAATCACACAACAATAATTCCATCATGTCATGGGCATGGTTTTGCTTATTGTGTGTACTTTAATAGCAGCAAAATAGTAACCCATTAGATGATGTTGTCTATTCTGAATTAATAGAAAGATGGTAGGGAGATAGGTACAAAGACAGATAAATGATAATCTCAATGGCTCTAAATGCTTTAAGAGATTTATGCAATTATTCTCAGAGGTGAGCATTCCCATGTGTGGGTTAAATAAGCTTGTTATTTAGTGGGAATTTTTAAAAATATATGAACTATAACATGTACAGGAATTCCAAAACTTTAAAACTTTAGGTCAACTTATTTTAAAATCCCATTTGTAATGTTTTTAGGCTTCTTGTAAGCTCTCTTATTTTATTATAAGTATTAAATGTTTCAAGCATTTTTATCATAATGCAATGAAAA
>NW_007017244.1:0-764 GCF_000164805.1 Carlito syrichta
TGTCTAACATTTAAAACTTATTTTTAATATAACAGGACCATTTTTTTTTCAAATTCTATTTTAGCATGGAAAGAACATATTGGAGGCTCCAAATCAGGGTTACAAAAAACTACCATTCTCTACCCTGTGAAGATGGAGTAGACAATAAAAGCAAAGGTGGCAACCATGCAAAATATTATTTTATTCATTTAATAATAATAACCTGAGCTAAAACATTAAATGAGGAGATTAAAAGACTGAAAGAATTTGAGACGTACTTAGGGTATAGAATTGGATTGTTAGAACATTGACTTGACAGGATTAAAATGGAATTGATACTTTTTATACAAACTAAACTAACATTAAAGTATATTTTTAAAATTGTTGGAAACAGAGTATATTGAGAAAAACTTAGTAATTCTTGTGCAAAAACAATAAAGATAGGGGATTAATCTTATAAGGGAAGGCAATTTTAAAATTTTTATATTGTGAGGTTGAACTTGAATACATATTCATAAGCTATTCATGCTGGAAAATGCATGGGGGAGATGGACATAAGAAACCAGGGTAAGAATTGCTAGATCCTGGGCACGGTGGCTCAAACCTGTAATCTCAGCACTTTGGGAACGGAGGCAAGAGGATTACCTGAGCTCTGGAGTTTAAGACCAGCCTGAGCAACATGGTAAGACCTTGTCTCTACAATAAATAAATAAATTCAGCCGGGTATGGTGGTGCATGCCTGTGGTTCCAGCTCCTTGGAAGGCTGAGGCAGAAGGATCACCTGA
>NW_007017245.1:0-1304 GCF_000164805.1 Carlito syrichta
AGTTTTACAGTGTGACTGGTGAAAAGTCATCGGCCCAGTTCATGACTTGCAGGGTGTCTCAGGCAATGAGAACATCTCATGCCAAGGCTCCGGAGCCAGAGAGAATGCCCTGTGTTTAGTGCTGCCAAGGCAACAGCGGGGCCTGGGGTCAGGATGCTGTCACCGGGCTTGGACTTGCCCGAGAGTGTGAGGAGCCAGTGAAGAACTAAGCTCAGCATGACACTGCCTGTGCCACTTCAGCGGGGTCTCGGCCGCACACAGGGTGCGGGGAGGACTGGCAGTTGCTCCTGAAGTCAGGTGAGACGCGACAGGGAGTTGACTGTGAGGTGGCCACACCAACTTCCTCTGCCAGCCCCTCCAACTCCGGTGCTGCACTCCGTTTCCCTACAGGTATGCGCAGCACAGGGAGTGGATAACAGGGTGGCTGAGGTGAGCCAGTCACCTCCCACCACAGTGGTGACCACTTTGGGCTGGATGACAGACAGCCGCGGGGACAAGCAGGAGAAGCTGTGCCAGGCTCTTTCCCCCTGGGGTCGTGGTCCGTCTGGAAGGAGGAAGCCCCCGTGGGGCTCTGGCTTTATGAAGCATTGCCCCCTCAAGGCTTCTGACCACCGGTCCACTAAGCAGACCTCAGGCTAAGCCCTCTCCCTCTCGGCCCCACTGGGTGTCCTTCTGTGCTGATTATGGCTCGTGGTTGTGTTTTTGGCTGTTTAAGCTCATTTTGGGTCTGCCCCCACAACCCGCCCTGACCCCAACTACGATGTGAAGGTGGAGGTCAAGATGCCACGCTCTCTCCATGTCCTCAAAGCCTGTGTCACAGCATGGCAACACTTACACCTGTACACAGGATGGATGAGGGACAACAAAGAGGGGAGAGAGGCCTGGCCCACCCAGGACAAGAGGCGTCTTTTCTGGTTTCCGTGGGAAGGGCTGGGTCTCTGTGGCAACGGTCCCGGTGCTAATGCCTGGTGACAAAGTTTGGTCAGCCAGGAACACCCGTGTGTTCGGGGGAGACTGAGTGGGAAGGTGGGAAACGAAGTGGGAGACAGTCCTGCTGTACTCGGTTAGCCTGGCCAGTGGGCGCAAATTCGGCTCCATCCTAGGATGCCCATGGGATCCAAAAAGCCAACGGTATGGGCCTGGGGGTCCCAGGTGGGAGCCTGTATGAGAATTCAGGATGCTTTTCTCTTAATAGATGGGCAGGACGAGGGAGGAGTGTGTTACAGATGACCTCAGAGTCACGAAGCCTGACACACTCTGCTCTGGATCCTGCTGTGTTCAATTCCCTTCCCTCCTCCCCCCAC
>NW_007017246.1:0-7089 GCF_000164805.1 Carlito syrichta
CTCTGTGCTGGGTGCTGTTGACTCATTACTTGAGACGACTGATTGATTCCTCAAAGCTCTACAAGGCAGAGATGATTATTGCTGCCAGTTTGTAGGTGAAGAAGCTGAGGCAGATGAGAGTTGAACAACTTGCCGTAGGGCTCCATAGCAGGGAGGAATGGGATTGGTTTCCCCACACTCTGGCTCCATCATTGGTGACCAAAAGCAGTGTCACACTCAGTGGCTGGAGCCTGGTTCCCTTCTGAGGACATACTTTCTACTCCCATCTTCATTCCTTCCCTCAAGAAACACGCCCCAGGGAGTGGTAAAACCCTGATGAAAGGGGCTTCTTCACAATCAGGTTGAGGTTGGGCATGGGTCCATGGACATTGAGAGACAAGCTGGAGGGACTCGCTCACACAGAGAAAGGTGACAGCAATCCTCCTCTGGGGCATTGTGACTGCACTTCTAGGGGTGTGAGCCGGCACCAGACAGGTTGTTGTCTAGGGCATTTCTGGAGTCAAGGGTCCATTTTCATCATGAGATTTTCAAAGGCACAGAAAGCCCACCTGCCCCTCAGCTCCCCAGAGAAAAAGTGTGAAGTTGCACCGCGCGGAGCCTGGAGAGGCAGGTAGACAGGTGTGTAGCATACAGCGGGGGCCTCACAGCAACTACGAAGCAAGAGGGTCGTGGTGCCCAGGACTTTAGGGACACATTGTTGGACCCCTTGTGCACCAACTGTTATACATAGACTTGGGAGATTGAGGTCTGAGTGTCAGGTTACGTCTCAACTATGCCCCCAGTCCTTATACTCACACTCATTATAACTTGAATGAAGATTGCTTTTTTGCAGGGTTGCCTTCTTCTCACCTCTCGGTTTTCCCTTTCCCAGTGAAGGGGCTTCCTTATGAGCTAGGTTATTCATGCTATGCAGCAGTTTGCCGGATAAACTCTTGGTTGCTAAATCTATCAGTAGCAAAGTTCATTGCTTTACATTTAATCTACTTATTCCAAAGTGTAGAGACTGCCCAAAATGGTTCCTTGATTCCCAAATGTTTAAATTACGTTAGCTTCACAGGAAATTTTACTCCTTTGAACATCATTGGTGAAGCAGGCATGGATATCTCTCCACAAATCCCTATGTAAGAAACATATCTTAAAATTCTAATGTGGTACCTAGTTTCTGTTTCCAGTGCTCATCCTGTGGTGTTTCCATGCTAGAAACTTAAACTTGGCAGTACCACGATTGTACTCACCTCTGTTAACCGACTCACCTCTAAAAGCCCAGTGCAGTATTTTTTGTGAATCTGACACAGCACCAAGGCTGGGGGCAGATACCTGTAGTTTTCTTAGTTTTTTGCTCCCATGAGAGAGATTGATGGACTCATCTAAGGTTAAGCCGAGGTGAGATTGGAAAGTGCAAAGCTTGTATCTAAAGCCCGGGTTCCTATTCACCTCTCCTTAGTGCATCTCTGTGTCAGTTTGAACACATGCCTGGCCCATACTCTCCCCTCATCACCAAACAGAACTGGAGTTTATCAGGTACAGTTAGGTATTGGCACCAAAAAATGCTCCATTTTCTTACATATATGTCAGGATGTTTACCTCCAAGGCCATTGTGATTTCTTTTGAAGGCAGACCTGGACCAGAGGGTATGGAGGGAAAGGGCCGACTCTCTGTCTCCTTGTCTGTCTTTCCCTGAGTACTAGGGCCTGACTGGTTCAGAACCAAACTCTGCTTTCTTGCTCTTAGAGCTCATCCATGGCTGGCACAAAATTCCTTCATTAAAATAGCTCCTATGTGAGGAGTTGACATTACCCAGTGCATCTCACCATGTCCTCTGGGCAAAGTTCACCAAATTTGAAGCCAAGTTCCCGTCAGGAGCTTAGCATCAGGTAGAATTTTCTAATTACCTCTCTCCCTGCATCCAGCCTTGGTCATGATTGTGCATTTACTACTTTTATAATATGCAATTCACTTCAGTGTGATGATTGCAGAAATTTCGGCTGTGAGTACCCGTTTGTCTCCAGCCATATTCCCTTCCAAGTCTCTGATGTAGAACAACTATATTGTTAACTTGAAGGTGTGACCCATGTGGGTATTGTCTGGAGGCAGGGCAGGAAATTTTACAGGCTGTCTGAGGGATACTGGTGGGGAGTAGGCTTTGTATTTTTCATAGTGCTGTTCTCTCGAGGAGCTAAGATGACTGATGAGAGGCAGCTTCCCCCACACTGGGTGCCCCACTGAGTCCTCTGTAACCAATGAGGATATCGAGGCACAGATGCCTGCAGGAGGGACCCAGGTCACACACTCTTTTTCTTCGGTGGCGGGGAAGGCTCAGTCCTCCAGGTTCCGTCCTACTAGTGTAGATCGTCCTGATGCCCCTTAGGCCGGATTTAGCGACCAAGACACAGCGTAGAGGGATGAGAACTTGCTGGTATAGAGTATTTTATTCATCAAAGAGAGTGGATAATGGCCCTTCTCTTTATAAATTGCCCTCCTAGAACACCATGGCAATCCCCTAGGATGCACGCCAGGAAGGGTTCGTTGATTGAAATTAAATGCATAAAAAATGATGTAGCATTCTAACAACTTGGGATTATAATAGAAATAAAATATCCTGTCTGCACTATTCTCAAGCAGTACACAGCATCTAGAAATATGATGAAGACAATTACAACGAAAATGCAACTTTTGATGACTCTCAAGTTTGAACACTAATATTTTAGTATATCATTTTTCTGGATAGAAAGAGCAGTCTTTGAATTTTTATCCCCTTAATCAGTCAAGAAATTCAGTGCAGACTAAGTCACAACACAATTGTGGCATGTAGGTGGCAGTGGCTGGCCAAATAAAATTATCTTGAGGGAAAAATGTGAAGGTTTTTCCAAGTGAGGAAGCCTGTCTTACCAGTTACCAATATTTCCTTCCCCTCCAGGATTAACAATTGAAACAGGTGTTGAATAAAAATGTCCATGGACCAGAGTAGAGATTCTGAAAATATAGTCATGTGGATCTGGAATAAGAAATGGTGATGCTAGCATTTAAAATCAGACATTGCCTCAAATCAGACACTGCCTCAAATCATACTCTCTCTCTCTCTCTCTCTCTCTCTCTTTCTTTCTCTCTCTCTCTCTCTTTCTCTCTCTCTCTCTCTCTCTCTCTCTTTCTCTCTCTCTCTCTCTCTCTCTCTGTCTCTCTCTCTCTGTCTGTCTCTTTCTGTGTGGGTGTGTGTGTGTTAGTGACGGGGAAGTACACTGGGACCCTCAAGGCTACTTACTTTCCCCTTCTGAATGATTTCAGCATTTACTGGCTTTCCCTGTTGTGCTACCCCTCAATTGCTACTTGCACATTTTTGTATTTATGATACATCTCATCCATGGAGAAACAAAAAATTAAAAATTAAAAGAAAGGGAGCTGATGAGACTGGCAGAAATTCCCGGGAAGAACGAATGAAGAAGGGCATGTCTTCCAAGTGTGCGTGCAAAATCACATGGAGTACACAGTTTTACTTCTGGCCAGTCATGTGTGAGGGTGAATCAACATACAGCGTGTCTACTTGGGGATTTCCAGGAAGGAGACCTCAGGGCCATTGGGGGAGTCCAAATCATTTCCTGGAGTGGGAGTCCCAGATAGTAGTAGCAGGGGTGTGGAGAAGTGAAATCTTGAAGAAAAGCAGTCAGTTCGGTGGACAGCAGGGGATGATTCAGCAACTTGTCACTGCAGGTCATTAGACCCAATTCCCAGGGGGACCCTGTGAGAGACCGTGTAGAACACATACCTGATTTATCCCATGTGTAGAATGAAAACACTGGGGAATTTTAGCCACCAAATACCCAACCATCCTTGTTATAGGACTTCTTCCAGAGATGATTAATCTCTGTTACCTCTAGGTGTTCTTAAGTCATTTCCAGCATACTCCAAGGTAGAGAAAAAAACTCCTGAGCCAGAGTCAAGCTTCCCTTAAGCTTATGTTTGGGAGTGTAGTATACGTCCTTGTCACAGTTCAGTCTTTGACCCTGGGTGATTAGGGATAGAGCATCCTTGCATGTGCAAAGGAGAGCCTCAGCTTTTGAGGGCCAGAGGAAAAATACATCAGTCAGTTGTAGGAGCTTTTTCACATTGATAATTCATTTGTTTTTTGGCTTTATTTTTTGAGTTGGAGCTTCACTCCGTTGCCCAGGCTGGAGACCCGATGACACTGGTGTTGAACACTTATCTTCCGAATTGGACAAGCAATAGCATGTTATGAACATGTACATTATGTGGGAAGGGTAGAAGCTAAGAGTTACTTTAATAAGGTCTATACAGCATTCTCTTGGCCAGATACACCTCCAAGTGCAGACTGAAGATTTTGGCGGTGCTTTTAGTTTCCACAGGGACGCAGTGTTGCTGCCAGAGTTAGCGTAATCTCTGGAGTTTATTCGAATTCTCCTCTCTTCTGTCTGTGTGTCCCTACGATCTGTTGAACTTTGGGCAAGGAAGCTACTCATTCTCATTGAGCTCCAATTTCCCCGTTGGCACAAGGGCTGTGGTGAAACACCCTTCTCGGGTTGTCTGGATGATGAAAGGGAGAGCAGCATGTGCTTTCATCACACCGAAGGCGTACAGTTGGTGCTTTAAACTGGGGAATGTTTGTGTCAGGTGCTGCATTCTGGTCTTCTCTGCAGAACTGGGTCTCAGTTAAATGTCACCTTAGAAAGACAGTTTGACACTGGTGTCACTTTCCCCAGGGTCACTTGAGTTAGCCTACCTCGTCTGGAAAAATGGGAGTATCTGGAGAAGGTGGGAGAGTGACGAGAGATCTATGAGGGACACAGGTGTATCGTAAAGGGCCCTCTTCAAACACCCTCCACACAGTCACATACGTACACACATTCACTCTTAGGCATGGCATTGAAAATCCCCGATTTAAGCCATACTTTTCTCTTGTTGAGTCCAAAGAATCAGATTGTGGTTTTCTGTAGAATGTTTGCCCTCAGTTTCCTGTAATATTTTTTCTTTCTATGAGACCTGGTTGTGATAAGAAACGGTGGAAGGTTGGTTGCTGGTTCCCACATCATAGCCTAGGAATAGAGGTGAAAGCCTCAGGAAACAGCTTGAAAGTCACCGAGTTTCCATCTGGAGCGACTGGAGACTGAGAGAAACCCTGGCCCCAGGTAGCATTGGCTCTGGGTCTCAGCTCCAATGGAGGACCCAGTCGGTAAAGGAGAGGGGTGAGAACAGATGACTGGGCAAATGGGAAGGAATGAGGCTTGGGAGTGCCTTCATGACACCAGTACAATGCAGTGTATCTGCGGAGAAAGACAAAATTTCTAACCAAAAGTTCCTGGATGAGGGTGAAAGAGCTCAGAAATGGTTGGTGGCTTGGGTTTATCTGGTAGGGAGGAATCCAAGAGTGAGATCTTCGATAAAAAAAATTAAACTATTAATGTAAAGTTTATTGTAGATTGATCTGCAGTGGAAACTAGGAGAGAGGACAGCTTTACCCCTATACCAGTTACCCCGATTTGCAACATCTTGCAATACTATAGTACACCATTACAACCAGGATATTGACATTAATACTGTGCAGATATGGAAAAATTCTTCACCATAAGGATTTCCCTTGTTGTTCAATTACAACTTTACCCACATCTCTTCGATTCGCCTCTTACTCATTCCCACATGCTTCTCCCTGGTAACCACTAATATCTTCCTGATTTCTATACTTTTGTCATTTCAAGAATGTTTTTATGAATGGAATCATACAGTGCATCATCTTTTGGGTTTTTTTCACTAAGCATGATTCTCTGAAGATTCACCGAAGTTCTACTGTGTAACAATTTTTATTGGCAAGTAGTATTCTATGGTGTGGACATACCACAGTTTATTGAACCATTCATCCATTGAAGGAAATCTAAGTGGTTTCCAGGTTCTGGGTATTACAGTTTCACTGGTATAAGCATGCAATTGCTTGTTGAATAATTGTCAGATAATTGTGGCATCTAACTCATAAGAGTAAGTGTCAGCGGATTTTCTTTTCCCATTCAAGTTTTGAATTTTCAGGCTCTTTTATGAGAGATGATTTTACATCGTGTGCTGGACATTTTAGGTTTGAAGCTAGGAAACACTGAGTTCTATTTCCATTTTTTACTGATGCAGACATGGTCCCTGTGTGGGTTTGGCTTGCAGGTCATGACTTTCTACCGAGGGCTGTGGTCCTCTCAACAGCACACTTTTCAGAGCCATTGGGGGCCAGTTTGATGCGTTTCGTTGAACTTATGCTGCTAGGGCTCCACTCATCTCTGCAGATGTTGCAGCCTAGGGGAGTGGAAAGAGATTTCCGGAGGCAGGTCACCTTGTGACTCTAGGTGAACGGATGGATTCCACTGCCTTCAGAGAGAGGAATGTTTCAAGTATAGGAAGCTGCCGGAGACAGGATCCCCCTGACCAATGCGGGGTGGGTACATTTCCACAGCTTGACACTTGAGACTGATTCTTTTTGTTGAAATCTCCCCACAACAGAGTGTCTCTGCGTGGGAGAACCCAATTTCAGGCCCTGCAAAGGAGCAGAAACTTCCTGGCTCAGGCACTGGGTTGTGGCAACCCCACATCTTTAAAATAAAGAAAGGAAGAGAGAGAGAGAGAGAGAGAGAGAGAAAGATGCCCTATCTCTACTACAAGAAAGGAACTTATCATCAAGGGTGGGAAGTTGAGGCCAAGAGAATGCTGTATAGGCCTTATTAAAATAACTCTTAGCTTTTACCCACCCCACAAAATCACCTTATCTGCTGATTTTTTGCCTCTTGGTATCTTCTCCTGGGGGAGGAGCGTCTCCGCCATGGTGGAGAACAACGGCACAACCCCATCTGGGTGCTTGTTGTGGTGTTATCTCCTTGGTCAATGCCCCTAAAGGAAAAGTACCTCTACATGGGGGAGGGCTCCCACCTGGTGGGAGATGGAGTCCTCTTCTCCATAGTGTGAGGTTCAGCTTTCTGATTGGGGGCTTGAATCTCAGCAGACCAGCAGGGAAAGACGGCTGTTGTTCTTTTGCTATGACTCCATCATTTTCGATATTCTTATGCCTCAGTTGCCCTTTTAAGAGTGTTTAGTCCTAAGAAACAGGGA
>NW_007017247.1:0-838 GCF_000164805.1 Carlito syrichta
AAGACACATACCAGTTGGCGCAAGTTACAGTTCATAAGCTTAGAGTTTTGTTTAATAAGGAGACTTATAAAACTAATTCTTCAATATACTTGAGCTTCAGATGAGGTCCATTAAAAGTTGAAAATAAAAGAAGAATATTTGGAGTATCCAAGTCCTTGACTCGAGAGGCACATGTGCAAGATGGATGCAAAGAGTCATAGCAAATCTCATGGGCTAGGCTCATATTTAAAATTACTTGCCACAATTCTGATTCAAATTAAAAGCCACATCTCTTGCCCCTGGAGAATTTGAGGGAAATAGGGATGAGAAAACATGCTCTGTTGTGTACTTTGTGCCCTACTTACAGTTATCCCAGTCCATGAGAAAGATCTCAGTAACTCCATTGCCTAGTAGTAATTACAGGAACTCCTTCAGAAACATGCTGATTGTATGATTATTGGTGTCAGATAAGATAGCCAACCGCTCGCTCCATACACAGAAACCAAATGGATCAGGTTATGAGCTGGGTAGCAGGCAAAGAAATTTTAAAAGCATGAAGGTCGTGGCTCACTGCTTAACAAAGTAAACATTTTAAAAATTAAAAAACAAAAGAGACAAAGCAAAAAGCTTTGACACTTGCACACCTTGACACTTGGACAACTGTACTGAAGTTGAAGTTTGCACCCACAAAGATGACACAGAAGTTATGGCCTGCACTAAACTCATATACAGAAGTGAATCTGGACAGGAATAGTAAGTGAGGCAGCTTTCCTTATTTCAGGGAAGAGGGCTCAGCCCATGTCAGGGTATTCAGGGTATCCAATGGTAGATAGATTCTCCTAAGTAAAAAGGAGACACT
>NW_007017248.1:0-697 GCF_000164805.1 Carlito syrichta
AATGTTTCGAATGCCCATCAACTGCTAAGTGGCATATCCCTACAACGGAATATAATAATATTATTCATCAATAAAAAGAAATAAAGTATTGACACATGTCACAACATAGATGAACCCTGAAAACATGCCAAGTGAGAGAAAACAGCACATATTGTATGATTCCACTGATACAAAATGTCCAAAAAGGGCAACTTCTTAGAGACAGAAAGTATATCAGTGATTGTCAGGGGCTAGGGGAAGGGGATAAGCAGAATGACTGCTAATGGGTATGGGGTTTCTTTTTAGAGAGATGCAAACATTCTAAAATAAGATAGATAGTGGTGATAACTGTACAACTCCATGAATATACTAAAAGGCACTGAATTGTACACTACCTTAAAAAGGTAAATTGTATGGTATGTGAATTATATCTCAATAAAGTTGTGTGTACATACACATGCATCTATGTATAATTTTAAAGATGGTGCCTAACTGTTGTTTATTATCTAAACTGGCATCTGCATTAATGGTGGTTTTTTTTGAAAAAATACCGAACCAGAAAATTAGCACGTAAGTATGATTAACCACAGCACAGAGATATGGCTCAATGGAAGATTTTTAACCTTAAGTAATGCCAACATGCTATATTCTTGTTTTCCTAAACACATAGGATAAGTCATTTTAAAACTGTCAAGTTCATCTCTTCAGTTTGATCAAC
>NW_007017249.1:0-3694 GCF_000164805.1 Carlito syrichta
ATCCCTGAACAAAATTAAAAAGAAGGGGAATAAAAGGAAAAAGTGGGTAGGAAAATCTACATAAATGAAGAAAAATCAAAAGAAGAACATAGGTCTCACACAGACCCCTGGGCAGTCACTGAGAAAACAGATTTCGGGATGCAAACAATTAAGAACCCCAAGAACTACTGGTCACATACTACACACCCAGATATGAAGGAAATTATACAGAGAATAAAAAGAATTGAGTAGAGATGAGAGGAAAATAGGAAGGGGTTGATAACTGAGATAACAGCAGTAAAGAATACTTTATCACATGTTCTCACTCATAAGTTGACTATGAACAACTACCATAATACTATAATAAAAGGATTGACAGTAGTGAGAAACTGAGGTGGGAGGAGGGGTGGGGAGGTTGGAGTGACAGTAGTCAAAATCTGCCTCGGGGAGGGCACACCTTATCAACAAGGGTTGCTAAGTGATGACTATTTGCATACCCAACCCTGAATTGCACCCAACAATTTTAAAATAAATAAATTTTTAACCTTAAAAAAATAATAAAACTGTTGTAATAAATATAGATTTCCATATGCAACATCACATTGTTTCATTTAAACTCTTTCTTCATTCCATGGTTTCATTTTTATTGTCTAAATCTATTTCTACATGGCACCAAAAATCCACTAGTCATTCAATAAATGTACTGTGCTACCATTTACATTTCTATTATGTCATAGGCAATAAAACTAGTTGCTTACATTAATTGGCTGAATCTTAGTGCAAGTCATCATCCCAGGGGCAGCAGTTTCTTCTCTGTCTTATATTATTAGCCTTAGTCCTGCAATTAGATCAATGAAGTGACCTCCATGTAGGATGACTGGCATGAGAATATTTGGTTCCCCTATCTTTTTTCTTGTAATACACCAGATCTGAATTAGCTTCTTAATGTAATGATTTGGAGATCTTGTTTTAAAGATGCACAGAGGATTTTGTTGTCTACTAACAGCATTAGTATACTTAACAAGTCCATTTAGCCTATAGAATGCCAGAGAAAAATTTTAACTGTATTTTATATATGTTCTCCTCTTTTTACATAATAGTGGTCCATACTTTTTCATTGAATCCTGATTTCATGTTCCTCATAATAACACATAGATTTTAACACCAAGCTATAATGAGTCTATTTTTAAAATCTTTACTCAAATATATTATCTCTTTAATATTAGTAATAGTAATGGACCATTTCTGGAAATTCTGAAATAGTCAGAATGCCTTTCACAGATTCATTTCTTCTTTGTAGAGAAGCAGCATTTATTTCCTTGTTTGAGTCCTTGAACAGTGGCTATCAACCCAAATTTTAATTATTTGCCAGGTTCTTGAAAATATCTGTGCCTGGTCTTAAACTTCAGAGATTAACTCATAAATGTAAAGTGGGGACTGATTTTCTAAAAGCTCTCCAAATGATACCATGTGCAACCAGAGCTAAGGATTACACCAACACATGACTATATGAAGTTCAAATGGAGATATTCTGCAAAACTGGGGTAGATAATAGTGAAAGAGTGAAAAACTGGACAAGCAGAGGGACTGGGCTTATCCCCTGTGTTATAGTAATTGTTTCTTCTCACAGATTCTTTAATCATATTTCTCAACACATTTGTTGTTTAATACATAGCATGCAAGGCTGAGAGGGCTTATTCTGTGTTAAATTGTATTTTCTTTTCTGCTAAACACCATACATTTATTTTCATCCCAATATAATTCTACCTAATCAGTTAAAACTCTACCAGTTTACCAGTTTATACTTTTAGTTTAATAAGAAAAGTGGTAGAAAAAGTGCTATTCAAAGATTAAGCTAGCAAACCTTCTTCCCATGGTTTTAGTTATATAAAATCATTCATCTTAATATCAATATGTTAATGAAATCAAATGAACTGGTACAATAATCTATAGTATCAATATTTAAAACCTACAACTCTTCTTGATTTTGAATCAATCCTACTCTTAATTCAAATATTTCTACACTTTGTCTTTCTTTCAGTTAAGCATTTATCGTTCAGAAGTGCCTGGAAGGTATTGGCTTATCATTAGGGCTGTAGTGATTTTTATTTATATTTTGTGGCATTTTATTGATGGAGCCCTTCCATCAAATCAAGGCAGTAGAATGTGCCATTGAATAATAACTAGTCATATGTTTTTAAGATTCCTTCCTTTTGAAGTGAGGCTCAGCATTAATTCATTGTTTCAAAGATTTTCTCTTTCCCTTTCCTAGGGATTCAGGATCACTATGTTTCTGACCTGGTTTATAAAATCTACTTCATTATACTGAATCAAACAATGATCTTGTGAGTATTTAAATTTTTCTAGAGATTCCCTTTTCCTGCTTTTTTATGCTCTTTTTCTGGATCTCTTGATGTGCACTGATAAAAAATGTAAAAATGACTTAGACCTTGAGCTATTCTTTGTTATCTGGGCCTGGAGTTCCTCATCTCTGGGAACTATTTCACATGAACAATTCATTTTAGATGAAACTAGAAATAAAGTTTTAATTTTGCTCAGCACAGCACATTCTTGAGTATTTCTCTAAAAATTTGCTATCTCCATGGCCCTTCCAGAAAAAAAGTGGCAATTGGAAGTTCCAGTGAAAATATTGTGATGATTCATTATATATAGTCTTGTTTTCTTGACCACAAAATATTAGAACACGAACCTATACTCTACAGAAATGTAACTTTGTAGAGCCTAAAGCAGTGAAAGGCAGTGACTTGGAGCAGGTGCAGAGTGACTGCAGCATGGACACTGGGCTTCTGCCACTCACTAGCTGCGTGAATTTGGAGGCTTTATTTAGTGACTTTAAGCATCACTTTTCCAAATTATAAAAAGAAATAAAAACATACTAGTTATACATATTTTATATAGTTTAATATACTTATTTTATGTTTTACTAGGCTATATATAATTATCTCAAGAGCAAATGGATCCTAGTGAGAATACAGTAAATGCTAGTGATCATTATTGGTCTTATCTTATAGGGAACTCGGAACAATAGGCACCCTCCCTTGAATAGATAATAATCAAACCAATCTAATTCTTCATCAGAGAGTTTATGTGGCATGAAGAAAGAAGAAAAGAGCAAGATGAAACTGATGCAGAGTCACTAGATCAGGAAGACTGTCATCAGATCTACTGCAAAAGACAGAACAGCAACAGAATGCTAATCTCAATCTTCTGAATAGATGACTATTGAAATTGCATTGTTTGCTTTTATGCTGCAGTCCATTCTCATGGCTAAAGATATTTGCGTGTACTCAGACAAATTTTCTTGGAGTTATACTCGAGTATTGTATAATATTTTGCTTTACAGAATGGTGTCATTTTCAGCAGAACTTAACTTGTATCTGGTCTACAGGATCACAACTAGTTATTTAGTTTTGTTTTTATACACATCATGCTTTTCTTGTGTAATTTATTTTTTCAATATATTGCTGTATTTTTATGTAAACTTTCATTCATATATTATGTATGAATTTTCATAGTTTTTGCCAATCTGTATGTCATATTATGTGTTCGTTTATTGTACTGGCTGAATAATTCAATTCAATGTTGAAGTAGAGGAGTGACCACAAAAATCTTTCTCACACTCTTAAATTTGAAGGAGCTTCCCTACCATTTTACTGTTCATTTTAATTTCCATATTCCTTTTATAGACTCCATG
>NW_007017250.1:0-863 GCF_000164805.1 Carlito syrichta
TAAAGTTTTCCTGTATATCAACACAATTCTATGAAAATCCATGAGAAATGCCTATTATTCGTTTGCAATGCTTTGCCTCTGGGTCTTCAAGGTTCTTCCATAGTTATTAGAGGAACCAAAGGCTAGGTCTATGTGCACAACTAATATGACTACTGCAGATTCTTGTGAATTCATTCAGCTTAAAAACTGGTGCATGTCACAAAAGCTACAGAGCTGTTGCTCCACTGAATTGACTATACACTTGGTAGTTGAGGGAAACTGCTAGGGGAAGGAGGGGCATACCTCATTAACAGGGGTACTTGCGTGATCAATGTTTGTATACCTAACCCTGAATTGTACCCCACATCTTTACAATAAAAATTTAAAAAAAGAAAAAAAGAAAAGTCAATCTTTGCATATAAGAAAATTTTTAAAAACCACTGGCAAGATGATTCTTAGCAGCTGTACAAGAATATTTATAACATTTTTTATAACAGCAAAACAATGGGCACAATCAAAATGCCTATCAAAAGTAAAATGGGACAGTATTCATAGATAAGTAAAATGTGGTATAATATTCATTGAAAATGGAAAGGACATAACATCGATCTAATATACCCAGTGAACACCCATTTTAACACTGCCTAAATCTCATGTTTTTCTAGAAGTTCACTTAACATCCTCAAATCACCAGCCAGGGACAAAACAGCTTTCTCAGAGATAGCTATTGACAATTGTTTTACAACTCCCTCCAGAGCTTGTTACTATTTAGCTTTTCTATTTCAAATATTTGCCTCCACCCATAAGACTCAGGTTAACCTAATCAGCCCTTTGCGACCTACATGACAAAAAAACCCCACCAACATGGCAGCAATCATGTGACT
>NW_007017251.1:0-684 GCF_000164805.1 Carlito syrichta
TTCCAGCTACTCGGAAGGCTGAGGTGGAAGGATCGCCGGAGCCCAGTGGGTCGAGGCTGCAGTGACGGAGTGAAACTCCAACTCAAAAAATAAAAAATAAAAAAATAAAAATAAACAAAATCACACTCATTTCTGGAGGTCTGTAAGACTGAGTAGGCCCAAGGCTGTTTCGTTGAAGAAAAGACCAAGGAGAGAGAATCCATGAGGTATGGTCCCTGAACGAATAAAAGCCAATACTTTGTAAAGTCCCAGAACTGTAAAAGCAATCTCCAAGCTTCACACACATGCAGTATTATAGGGTAAAAATCTCTGACTAATGGGGCCTCATCATAGACTTTGACTTATACATGGCTTATGTTAACTCAGGCGTGATGTTTAAGAAACTGGAATGCAAGATGAAATTAAAGAAACCATCTGAGTACAGACATCAGAAACTATAAACTGCACAGAAAATAGATTTCACAGCCAAGTTACCAAATAAGTAATCACATGACCACCAAACACACACACACACACACACACACACACACACAAAACAAGCGAATTAGAGAATTTAACAAGGGAAATTCAAGAGTTGGGCAAGCTTTACAGGCTATCGACACCCTGCTCCTGCCAAATGGCTAAACTTTGTTTAGATCAGACTGTGGAACAATGTACACACTGGAGTGTTGTGGAAAATAATAG
>NW_007017252.1:0-914 GCF_000164805.1 Carlito syrichta
CTTTGATTATGAGCAGTGCACATAAATACAATAGAACATTACTCCTATGAGTAAGTTACACATCAGTTCAATTTGCATTAATAAAACAGGAGGTTAACCTGGGTGGACCTGGCCTGACCAGGTGAGCTCCTTTAGAAGGTGAAATGTCAGAGAGAGGCTCTTCTGCTGGCTTGGAAGAAGAGGCAGACTGATGTGTTGTAAGAGGAAGAAGATCACAGAGTCTTTGCCCTCAAGCAAATTTTAATCTAAAAAGAGAAAATAGACTTTATTTAGTATTTATTGTGGTACCACAAAGAGAGCAGGAGGAGTCTTATATTTGCAAACATATTTGTAAAGTAGGTCAGTCTAGAGATCAGCTTCTTCATGCTTATTGAGAATGGAGTATGGTATTTTGAGCATACTTATTCCTATAAGAATAAAATTGAAATCTTAAATTTCTCCATGGCATAGTTTTAGGTTTTGTTTTACAGCCACTGCTCCTAATTAGTAGTTAAGTAAAGAGAAAAACAAAGGTTAGAGTCTAGCAGACTCCTTTCATTTGTATGTGTGGAGCTAGATTTTTTTTTTTTTTTTTTTTTTTTTCTGGAACTGATTTACCAAACTGGTGTTTGACTTGGCTAGGAAACATTTTTATTTAAATAGATACAGAAATTTAAAAAATGTAAAAGGAAAGATTTACTGTATTCAATAATTTCAGGAAAAGGGGGGCTTAAATAGGTAGTCTTACCTATTCCAAATATTGGCTAAAAACTAAGTAGCTCTTTTTATAATCAAGGCAGGGATATAATATTGAAAAAAATTATTCTCTAGGGCTGTTATATAATACTCAGTTTTTAGAATGTAGAATATAGAATTTACAGGAACCTGAGGTATCCCCAAGGCATGCTTGTACAAAAAAGGTGAACTGTTTCATA
>NW_007017253.1:0-1021 GCF_000164805.1 Carlito syrichta
AAAAAAAAGCAGAACAAAGAAGAGGCATCTTGAATTTTGAATAGATACATTTAGTTGCAGACGGAGGTTACCTACAGGCAATGTGTCTCTAACTCTTTCTGTTATAAATTCTAATTTGTTCTCCTGGGATTATAACAAAAAAGAACTAATGAACATTTTCAGGGAAGGAGACCAGACATACTACCTAACCATCTTTCCTTGACATGTCACATAACCTCTGAGCACCTTTCTCGTTCTTCCTAACGAATTTAACCTGGTAATTTTTATTAAGGACAAAACCCACCAGAGAAAAATGCAAATAAAAGGTCAGAGCTCTCTCTGCTTTGTTAGAAAGCCATTTTCATGATTTATTGTTTTTCTTGGTCATTTTATTCTTTCGTAATTGTTTATGTTTTGTCTGTCTCCAAAGGAAATGAATGCTTTTGCATTCAATTCTGCAAATATGTATTATGTGTTTATGTGCACCAGATGTATACACAATACTAAGATAAACAGTACATAATTTATTTATCTTATTGGGGTGACAGAAATGTTTATTATTTACAAAATTCAACAAATATAAAGCTGTGTGCATAACGTTAAAAACTGCTATGGAATCTCGAAGAAAGAAACACTTTTTCTTTGTAGCCTTTGCATTCCAGTTCACCACAACTTAACAACAAAAATATGCAATCTCACAAGTAATGAACTTCTTGCCGGGTTCGGTGGCTCATTCCTGTAATTCCAGTATTTTGGGAGGCAGAGGCGAGAGGATTGCCTGAGCTCACAAGACCTGCCTGGGTAACTTGGCAAGACCTTATGTCTACAATACATCAAAAAATTAGCCAGGCATGGTGGCACAAGCCTGTAGTTCCAGCATCTAGGAAGGCTGAGGTGGAAGGATTGCCTAAATCCAACCAGGGTGATAGAGTGAGACTCCAACTCAATAAATGAATGAATGAATGAATGAATAAATGAATGGATAAATAAATAGCTTCAGACACAGAAAGTTGACATTTTACAGTTTGTCCTAGGAAGGCAC
>NW_007017254.1:0-1194 GCF_000164805.1 Carlito syrichta
TCCATTCCATTTCTTTCCATTCCAGTCCTTTCCATTCCTCTCAATTCCATTCCTCTTTATTTCTCTGTACACCATTGCATTCATTCCTTTTTCCTCATTCCATTCTTCTCCGTTCAATTCCGTTTCATTCCATCCCATTCCATTCTATTCAATTCCATTCCTCTCTATTCCATTCCATTCCTCTCTATTCCATTCCATTCCTCTCCGTTCTTCCCATTCCATTCCTATTCATTCCAGTGCATTCAATACCCAGTCTATGCCATAACAAACCTCTCCATTTCATTGCATTCCTCTCCGTTCCATTCCTTTCCTCTCCTTTCCATTCCATTCCTCTCTATTCCTTTCCATTCCTTTCAATTCCATTCCACTCCATTCCTCACCATTTCTCTCCATTCCATTTTATTCCATTATTCACCTTTCCATTCTACTTTTCTCCAAACCATTCCATTGCTCACCATGTCATTCCATACTGCTACATTCTTTTCCATTCCATTCCTCTAAATTCCATTGCTCTGCATTCCGTTCCAATCCTCTCCATTGCATTCCATTCCATTCCATTCTGTTCCATTCCATTCCATTCCTCTCTATTCCATTCCATTCCTTTCCATTCCTTACCAACCACCTCCATTCCATTCCATTCCTCTCCATTCCATTCCTCTCCATTCCATTCCTTTCCATTCCATTCTATTCCAATTCATTCCTCGCTATTCCATTTTATTCCATTTTTTCCATTTCATTCCATTTCATTCCATTTCTTTCCATTTCATTCCATTCCCTTCCATTACATTACATTTCTCCAATTTCATTTCATTCCATTCCATTTCTCTACATTCATTTTCATTCCTCTCCCTTCCATTCCATACCTCTCTATTTCATTATGGTCCATTCCATTCTTCTCCATTCCATTTCTCTCCATTCCATTCCATTTCACTCCATTCTATTAAATTTCTATCCATTCCGTTCCCTTCTCTTCCATTCTATTCCTCTCTATTCCATTTCCTCTCCATTCCATTCCTCTCCATTCATTCCATTTCTCTCCATTCTTATTGTATACCTCTCCATTCCATTCCTCTCAATTACATTCCATTCTTCTACATCCCATTCCATTCCTCTACTTTCCATTCCATTCCATTTCAATCCATTCCATTCCATTCCTCTCCTCTCTATTCTGTCCTTTCCTTTTGATTCCATTCC
>NW_007017254.1:2808-3252 GCF_000164805.1 Carlito syrichta
CCCATTCCTTCCTCCTAATTCAATTTTACTCCATTTCTTTCCATGAAATTCCTCTCCATTCCATTCCTCTCCATTTCATTCAATTCCATTCCATTGCCTTCCATTACATTAAATTCCTCCCATTCCATTTCATTCCATTGTCATTCACTACGTTACGTTGCTCCCATTCCATTTCATCCCATTGCATCTGCTCCATTCCATTCCATTTCTCTGCATTCAATTCCATTCTAATCCTCTCTATTCAATTCCTCTCCATTCCATTCCTCTCCATTCCATTGCATTCCCTTCCTGTCCGTTCAATTCCACACATCTCCATTCCATTCCATTCCATTCCATTCCATTGAATCCCATCCCATTACTCTCCATTTCATTCCTCTCCATTTAAATCCTTTCCTGTACATTCCATTCCATTCTTTTCCACTTTTCTCCATTCCTTTCCATTTC
>NW_007017255.1:0-546 GCF_000164805.1 Carlito syrichta
GCTAGTTAAGTGAACTGGTTACCAAGTTAATCAGCTTGTTAAGTCAGCTTGCTAGCCAGCTGCCTATCTGGGTACCTAGCTAGTTAAGACAGCTGGCTAACCAGCTGGTTAGCTAGGTAGCTAGGTGTTAAATCAGCTGGCAAGCCAGCAGGATACGTAGGTAGCTAGCTATTTAAGTCAGCTGGATAGCCACCTGGCTAGCTAAGGATGTCAGCTAGTTTACTAATCTGGCTAGCCAGATGGCTAACTAGTTAAATCAGGTAGTTGAGTCACCTGCCTAGCCAGCTAGTTAGCTGGTTAAGTCAGCTAGTTAATTCAAGTGGTTAGCCAACTGGCTAGCTAGCAGCTACATAGTTAACTCAGCTGTCTAGCCAGCTGGCTAGTTGTTTAAGTCAGCTAGTTAAGTCAGTTGATTAGCCACCTTGTGAGGTAGGTAGTTAGATAATTAAGTCATCTGGCTAGCCAGTTGGCTAGCTAGTTATGTCAGTGTGCTAAGTGACCTGGATAATAGGCTGGCTAGCGAGGTGGCTAGCTAGTTAAGTAAGC
>NW_007017256.1:0-1358 GCF_000164805.1 Carlito syrichta
TTGACTAGAGGATGAGGATGTACACAAACAAAGATTTCCTTCCGGGAATGTGTGGTGTTTGCCAGAGGTCTGACAGCCACTGAAAAATGCCAAAAGAGTTCACTAGTGAGAACCTGTCATTATTGAGAATGCCTAGTTAATCATGAGAGAATAGAATGTGTTGTGGGTGATTAAGAGCTTATTTTACAATTGGGAAGCAAATCCAAAAACATCACAAAGGTGACAAGGTGTAGACGACAGACTCCAGAGTCCCCTCAATACCAGCCACAGAAGAAACATGGATGCCCATCACTGCATAGTGTGTTGGAAAAGATGCAGACCTTGGGGTTAAATAAATGTCAGTCACTTGGCACATCACCTTCCTCCCCAGCTGCCAGTCTTTGATTTTAATTTTTTTAATTTTTAAATAATGCACTTTGCACACTTTTTGAAAAGGTATGATATCATTTATGTACACTACCTAGCTGAGATATGCATGTTTTGGATACATTAAAACTACTATTATTATTATTACTATTGAAATAATTGAATAACATCTGGCTATGTGCTATTCCGTTACTTTATTATTTATTTGTTGTTATTATTTATTTGTTGTTACGTGTCAAGTGAAATGTTTTTTATCAACACACATCATTGATTTATACTCAAAGTGAATACCCAAAAGCCCACCTCAACCCACTGCTAAAGTACCTTCAATTCATTCCCATCTTGTATTCACTGTGCATGTTTTTGGTATGTGACTATACCACTTTGCTGAGACAATCCCATGAACTGGGTCCAAAAGCAAAATCCAAAATCTACAAGTTCAATATTCCTTGTAACCACTCTACTTGATTACGTTCATGTTCTTGTATCTCTAATTCTACATTTCGTCCAATTTCTTTTTTGTTTGTTTCTTTGTGTTTTGAGTCTGAGTCTCACTCCGTCATCCAGGCTGGAGGGCAATGGCACGAAAACGGTTCACCACAACTTCAACCTCTTAGACTCAGGTGATCAATCACCTTAGACTTCCAAGTAGCAGGGACTAAGCATGCACACCACCATGCTTGGCTAATTTTTTTGACTTTTTGTTGAAATGAGGTCTCGCTATGTTGCCTAGTCTGGTCTCAAATTCCTGGCCTCAAGCAATCCTCCTGCCTCAGCCTTCCAAAGTGCTGGGATTACAGACATGAGCCACTGTGCCTGGCCTACCACCCAGCAATTCTTTCATAGGTTGTATTTTTGAGGAAAAGTTTGCAAAACTCATTTATGAGTGAAAGAAACTGTTTAACAAGAGTTGCATTCTGTAAATGCTGAAAAATAAGACTGGTGTCTGAATGCATTAAAAGATACAAATTATGTTCCCATTATGTGGCAAA
>NW_007017256.1:2392-3164 GCF_000164805.1 Carlito syrichta
AACTTTCAATATTTTTCAGATTTCCATTGACTTTATACCATATGTGAATCAAAAAAATTAAAATTTAAAAAATCAATGACAAAAACTTCCTCAGATACTTATTGGTAATAGTGTCACTGTGTAACCTGTATTAACTCCTACTGACATAATAAATCCTTAATTATAAATTAAATATCAAGATAAAATTGTTATTACATTTAACAAAAATAAATGAACTGAGAGGCATGTACTGAACAACTACTACAATAATAGCTGGTATAGAATGTGCCAACAAATGCAAAGGAAGTGGCATTTATGATCACAGAAATTAGCACATGAACCCCACCTACAATACTAGAACCAGATTTCAGCACAATCACAGAAAAGATGGGACAAATGGATTGGGAAGGAGCAAGTCATGTACTGGGCATGGGGGCACATTCTTGTAGAGAACATAGCAGGGTGGGCTCACCCATCAGACACAGTAAACATAATAAAGAGTCCACTCAAAATTAATGTATTTTAGAATGCAAACAAACAACAACAAAAAACAGCTTCTTGGTTAAAATGCTAAGAGCATGCCAATAGTTGCAAAACACATAATTTCATATATTTTATTTATGGAGGGAGGAATCCACACAAGAAAAATGCTGAAGTTTCATGAATGCCTTATTGCAGCCCTGTCTCAATGATCAGCTAAAGAATAATGTTTATGAAAAACAGCTCCAACATCTCTAGAGAACATAGATGAGACAGTGTCTAAGCCAGCATGACCATATATACAGTAAAGGAA
>NW_007017256.1:4006-16036 GCF_000164805.1 Carlito syrichta
ACACAAAAGATAATCAAGTTGGCAAGCATTTATGAACCATGATGCCACCTGGAGAATGTGGGGGATGCTCGGCCTGAAGGGTTGAGATGTATGCATCTGTGTGTGCCTTGGCTGGCGCTGAGCATTGGTTGGGGCATAACAGCTGGCTCAACTTGTTTGATGATGAGTAACCACATAAAGCAGGGACAGTTCTTATTTTGAATTGTTTCTGAAATCAAAATCAAAGGTTAACCATTGCAGAAGAAAGGACTTTCACCACGCTACAATTTAAATCATTTCAAACCATTAGAGTTGTCCAATAATAAAATGAAATTCTTGAAAAAGCAATAAATTTTTGGGTGCCAGAAATATTCAAATACAGACTGGAAGGTTATTAATAATACTGCAGAAGTCATTCTTGGCATGGATATGTGGTGGGACGGGATGATCTGTAATGTAAGAGTAAAATATCTTATTGAGGGTAAGACAAATACAAAAGACACAGCGAGGAGGAGATGGTAAGGGTGTGTGGGACACCAGATGGGCAAAGAAGAGAAAAAAAAGTTGTAGTGTTATGTCGCATGCCACACATCATGAGATAGAACAGACTAGATTCCAGCTTGTGACCTCTCTCTCCACTTCCTCTGTCACATCCTGCACATGATCTCATCCTCTGCTGTTCTCCAGCCCTTTCCAGGGCACAGCCCAATGCAACCACATCAGAACGTCAGCACAGGCTTTCTGTGAAGGAGTCAATGTCTCTGTCTTCTCTTGCAGGGACTGTCAGAAGCACCAAGAGCACAGTCAAAGAACCATGAACCGGTAGACCCCATAAAAATCAAATCTTCAAAGTCAGATTCTCTGAGGCCAATACAAGGAAATGCAGACTATACAAAGGGAAAATCTGCAAGAATTCTTATTGTGAATTGCGGTGGAAATTATTAAGCAATGCCCTTTATGATCGTCAGAATAGATGTATACTGTAGCCAGAAATTTATTTCCTGATATAAAAACAACTGGAGGAAAGTAGGGCTTTTATTGACAACTCGTTTCGAGAAATATGGATTAAGTATAAATAATTATAGAATGAAGCCAAAAGACAATAAAACAAAATGAAAAACAGCTTTAGACTTTTCAACCATGAAATATAAGCCTGAATGTTTGAATTTTATTCATCCTGTGCAGTTTATATTATTAGCATTTTATTAAGTAAAGCTGTAAATTTGGTTTTACAGTGAAAATAAAATTTGTTTCTTTAAGCCTGTTTCCTTTTCTGTGAAATAAGGGATTTGAGCAGCATGATCACGACATCCCATTTCAATTCTGCAATTCAACAATTAATAGACTGTATTTGTTATTTACTGTAGCCACCAGAGTAGATAATTTTGTGAGATCTTGTTCGAATTGCTCTCAACCACTTTTAGAAACTCATTAGCAGGCAAGAGTTGAAATAATGGAATCATTTCCCAGCTTTCATCAGTATGCAAATCCCAAAGACGGGTGTTAGAAATGAACAGTCCCAATTATTAGGAGCGTGGCTGCCATAGCAATAGGTTGAGGATACAGAGCAGAATGTTGATGAACCTAGCAGCATGCCCTCCACTCCCATCGCACAATGGTGCTCATGGAATTAATTTCTGGAAGAATCAAAAAGGAGCTTTTAAGTGGGATTTGCACGATGTCCTGACAGACTTTCTGGGGGAACCAGGAGCACTGTCATGGCCCCTCTTGGTGATCCAGAAGTTGATGTGATAATTATTCTTGTGATGCTTCACATTGCAATAAAATATCCTCCTAGAAACAGAGAATCAAGAAGTCAGACTTAAAATTGGTTTCCATTATTCACAATCATGTGTTCCTTTTGATTATTTAAGCATATTTAGTGCACAAAATAAAGCCTATTTGGTGGTATAAACTCCTCCACTAGCAGAGGAAATATCATGGTAGACACATGGTTGAATTCTTGGCTCAAGGCCATATGTTATTGTGAGCTCCCAAAACGAAGGATAAAAGCACAGCCTGTGAAAGTATCTAAAAATACCTTGTAGGATACATGATTTTCAAAGTAAAAAGAGTTAAAAATTGTAGTGTTCTTAACAACCTTCCAAATGTGTCTTAACAATAATAATTCAAATGCTCCTGAGAGAACCTCAGTAACAGGGAACAAAATATCGCTATTGATCTCTATCAGGTTCCAATGACGATGCGTTCAGAGCACTTCATGTAATAGATGAAGAAGAAATCAAATAAGACAGTCTTGGAGTAATGGGGACATCAGAATATTAGGAATCTGTTGCAGAATTGATGATCAAGAGATGTTGGTTTCCCTGGGAAAGCACTGTTTCTATTCTCCCTGGATGTTATAGACAGCACACATGGTATTTGTGAAAATAGTATATTTGTGACAAATCAAAAAATTCAAGCAGAATATTCCTCTGTAATTTTTGTTCTAAGCTATCTATGTTCTGTGATATTTGATATAGACCATATTTCTAAATCCCAGCCCCTGGTTCCTAAAGAACCCTAGAGAGTGATTGAAAGTAGACACCTTCTCACTGTTAGGCTAGCCAGTGACAAACACACCCTGCAGGTGGCAGAACGTGTGCCTGATGTTTAAATAGTCACAAGAGTTGTCCTCACCACACAGCAGTACTCAAACTTCAATAAGTGTAAGCTGACTCAAAGAGCCTCTAAAAAATAGTGATGTCCTATGCTAATGCCCATTTTTTAGTAGAGACTGGACATATGCATTTTAACCATCAGCTAAAAAAAACACATTTGTTCTTGGGATATACTTGGAGAAGCCACATGTGAAAACACATGGTTGCTTCAAAGTAAATTAGCCTGCTGAAATGGAAATGCAGTGCCTTGGTGCCGGTGGGACTGTCTCTGTGGATTTCCAGTGCAGCGGCATGCTAGTTCTGTCCTGGACCTATTTTCATAATTGAGGGGCTTGGGTGGGTCCTGGTATAGCTATTCTGAATGTGACTGATGCCACAGCTGATGAAGCTGAACTTCAGTGCTCACTAACTCTGTGCGCTCTGGGGAGTTCTTTATGCTGGAGGCTGGGACTGCTGCCCAGACAGAGTGATGGTGATGAAGACAGGCATGGATCTTTAATGGTCTCCCCCCCACCCCAAACGCTCAAGCATGGTTAGCACTGAATATTTTTATCCATCACAAGAACAAGACAGACGGAGTTGGAAATTCTGTTCCCCTGTATCTCAGTGACAATACGCTAATATAATTTCTTTTCTAATGTGCTTTTAAAATGATTGATATCAAATTAAGCCTTTTTAATGGGGGCAGATCGTGTGGAAGAATGACAGTTGGCCAGAATGCCATTATTAACAGTTTGCATTCGGACGGATTTAACCAACCTGCTGCATTCAGTATTTTTTTTTATGCGCATTTACCCCAATGTGTACTTTCCTTAAAAATACTTTTTAATGAAGAAATTGGCCCATGACAGCTGTTGTTTGATGACTTTTTCTAAATCTTATTTGTAAATAGGATTCAGCTATTTAGTAACCAAAAGGTTGTCATACATTACTTTGTTAAGTTTTTACTGATCCAAGTAACTTCTTAAATGAAAAAAAAAATCTTCTTTTGCAAAAATCATTTACTATGGGTTTGCTATCTATATATTGGTCAGGCTTTGAATACCATGTCCTCCAAAATGGAGACAAAAGAAAATCAAGGAGTTAAATCAAATATGCCAAATTTCACAGAGAAAAAACATCATTATATGCAAACCCGATGCATTCCATAACCTGAGTGGCATTCCTCAGACCTCCAGTGTACTGAACTCCAGAAACCACCTGATTCAGGCCATCAGAATACCCAAACAAATGAATGCTATGTCTAAAATTAGACTGTTGAAATTCTCCCTGGATTGTCACTTTCCTTTATTACGAACACATTTTTTTTCCTCCTGGCATCAAAGATGCTTTAAATGAATAAGGCCCAAGCGCAGTTTATTCCCGAGTCAATTCTATTTTCCTTCAGAAAAAAAGACTTCACTTTTGCTAACTGTGCTCACACTCTTAAGAGAGACAGGCTTATATGCATGATTTCAAAGATGTGTTTCCAATGTCCAAATTATAGCTCAGCAAAAAAAGAAGCATATTTTTCTGGCTCTATGAGCAAATCCGCTATGATAAATTTTTTTCAACCTGAAAATTCTATCTGCAGTTAATGGTATTTGTAAAAAGAATTAGAGCCATGCATTGCTTAATGACAGGGACACATCCTGAGAAATTCTTTGTCAGACAATTTCATCCTTGGGTGAGCATTCCAGAGTGTACTCACACAAACCTAGATGGCAGAGTCTCCCACACACCTAGACTGTGGGATCCAGCCTTTTGCTCCTAGGCTACAATCCTGTACAGCATGTGACTATACTAAATACTTAGGTGATTGTAACACAAGGCAAGGATTTATGTGTCTAAACATATCTAAACATAGAAAAGGGACAGTGAAAATGCAATATAAAAAATTAAAAGTGGTACACCTGTATAGACACTTACCATGGAGCTTGCAGGACTAGAAGTTTCTCTGGGTGAGTGAGTGGTGAGTGAATGTGAAGGCCTAGGACATGACTGTATATCCTACATAGACTTCATAAACACTGGACACTTAGGTTACATTAAATTTATTTTTAAAGATTTCTTTCTTCAATAATAAATATAGTTTACTGTAACATTTTAGTTTATAAACTCCATTTTTAACTCTTTGAAATAATAAAACAAACACAATGTACAGCTATACAAAAATATTTCTTTCTTTATGTTCTTATTCTATATGTTTTTTCCTATTTTAAAATTTTTATTCACTTTATAAATTTTTTTGTTAAAAGTTAAGACAAAGGCCAGGTTTGTTAGCTCAATGCTTGTAATCCCAATACTTTGAAAGACTGAAGTGAGAGGATCACTTAAGCCCAGGAGTTCAAGAACAATTTGACCAGCATAGTGAAACCTTATCTCTACAAGTTTTTTTTAATTTTCAGGCATGGTGGAGCACACCTGAAGTCCCAGATGTTGGGGAGGCTGAAGTGAGAGGATCACTTGAGTCCAGGTGTTAGAAACAGCACCGAGCTATGACCACACTGCTGCAATTCAGCCTGGGCAACAGAATGAGATCCTGTCACTGAAAAAAAACAAAACTAAGACACAAATGCAAATATGAACCTAGGTGTATGCGGCATCAGAATCAACATCACTGTCTTCCATCCCCATGTTTTATCTCACTGGAAGGCCTTCGTGGGCAATAACACACATGGAGCTGTCATCACCTGTGATAAGAATGGCTTCCTCTGGACTATTTCTTCAAGGACTTGCCTGAGGCTACTTTAACTTTTTTTCATAAGCAGAAGAGGAACACTCTAGAAAACAGTAAAAATTATAATGTAGTGAATACATAAACCAGTAACATTGATATTTATCATTATCAAGGATTATGTATCATACATAGTTGTAATTGCTAGACTTTTATACAACTGGCAGGGCAGTATATACGTTCACAGTAACATCATCACAAACACGTGAGCAATGCATTATTCTATGACGTTTCAATGTCTACAAGGTCACTAAGCAACAGGAACTTTTCAGCTCCATTATAATCTTAAGAGACACCATATATGCGGTCTGTCATTGAGGAAAAGGTTCATTAGGCAGCAAGTAATATATTACTAAGAACCCAATTTCCAAGCATTAGTGGCTGCATAGTTACTATTGTTACAAAAATCTGCATAATTTCTAAAAGAAAAGTTTCTTTGCTATGCAAAAATATTATCATTTCTGTCTTGCTATGTTAAATATATCAGATCAAGGTCAAAGAGGCAAAATTTTTTAAAAGTGTAGTGCTTAATCCCAGCAATGTTGACTCACACCCCAGCTCCACATGCAAGGGAAATTAGGTACAGTGTGTTTCCTACATACAAACCTTCAAGTTGCAAACTTTCAAAGATTACATAGGAAGTTCACGTGTCTGGCATCCATGTTCACATGCGTGCAACCTCTACAGGTGGTGGTGCATTTGTGTATGTTACTGTACAGTGCTGTTTAGAGTACAGTATTAACAGTCTTTTTATTTCAAGCCCAGGATGTCTGGAAGCAAATGTAAAAGCAGTGGTGGTGGACTGTATAGCTAATTGTTTTAGTTGGGTTTCTAGACTAACTTACAAGTAAATTGAACTTAACGAACACACTCTCAGAAAAGAGCTCATTCAAACCTCAGGACCTTACTGTGTTCCCCTTATTCTCCACCTTCTTTTTCCAAAGGTTGTCCAATTTTATGAGAATAAAATCCCTAGATGTTCCTCTAACTCTTAGTTACCAGATCTGCTTCTGTGTTCATGGATTCCATCAGTAAACCAACAAGCCCTGAGCACCTCACCTACCAAGAACAGTGCCAGGAAGAATAAGAATGGAATCATCCCTGTACCAATGTTTTTAATGAGAAGTTGGAACTCTGGTTCTAAGTAGTTCTGTTGGAAACTTCAAGCTCTTCCATTGTGTGCATTGTCTAAACCTTTTAGCATGATTTTGCATTTATAATTTCACTTACAGTCATAATGACTTTGACAATGTACAAAAATTGTGAGAAGCATTCATAATTATGCAGCATATTATATATAGTTCAGGACATGGTGAAATGACTTAAGTTGTCATAGGAGCCGGGCTCAGTGGCTCAGCCTGTAATCCTACGCCTTTGGGAAGCTGAGGTGAGTGGATTGCCTGAGCCCACGGGCTCGAGACCTGCCTGGGCAGCGAGAACTCATCTCTACAATAAAAAAAAATCACCGGGTGTGGTAGTGCATGCCTGTAATTCCAGCTACTTGGAAGGCTGAGGCAGAAGGATCGCCGGAGCCCAGCAGGTCGAGGCTGTGGTGGCCGGGAGTGGCCACTGCACTCCAGTCTGGGCAACAGAGTGAGACTCCAACTCATAAAAAAAAAATAAGTTGTCATAGGAAGGCTGTGGCAAGATTAAAATTAAAATTAAAATCTTCTAATTTTCTAAAATGTGCATCTAGGAGACAAATGCTCCTTATGATAAATACATTAAAATTAGCATGATATTTCAAGGAAGGTCATTATTATAGGAGTGTGTACAATACTTACAGTGATATTTACACCACTTAAAATGTTTCTGGAACTCTTGTCTTGAATTTTCCTTGCAGGGAATATAAGAATATCAGTCTCAGAACAAATTTAATTCAGTATAGATTGACTCAGTATCGGTCACTTGGGTGGCATTACACTGGGTGATGTTGGAAATAAAGATGATGCAGTTGGCAAGAAATTTACAATTTGGTAGAATGATAAGTGCACTACTGGTGCTTTCTTACTTAATGTTAACTGATTGTGTGGCCAATGTGTAGACTTAAAGCATACTGTACTTTATTAAATCTAAGGTGCTGTTTAACAGATTATTTTATGTCCCAGTAAGAAAGAAAAACACTGAAATTTAAAGTGTGACAAGTTACTTATCCATCATTAAAAAAATTTTTACTTGTATTGTAAAAGCCCCTTAGCCTTATTTTGACATACATTGTCTTTACTACATTTCTTTATTGCATACATCAAAAGAAAAATACAGGAAAACAAACTAGTGAAGGCAATAACAATACTAACAGCCACAGCTTCTGCCTTGTTGTTAATAATTGTAAAAAACCAATGATTATTATATGTACTCCAAGTTAAGATGTGGGGGAAATGTATTTTAGAAGCATTCAAGTGCATATTTCCTGTTCAGTCTCTAGAATAGTCATTATGTGATGGAGCTAGGGCAAATCATGAAAAAAACTGGTGGGTTGATTTAACTTGTTGACTTTTGTCCTGGGGTACTGTCATCAATCACCACAATGATTGAGAGCACGCATTGCAGGGTCAATGAAACCTGAGGTCAATTACTGGTTCTGCTTCTTAAAAGTTGTGTGACCTTCATGCTGGTGAATGAAACCTTCTGTGCTTCAGAACCCTGTGTAAAAATAGAAAAAATACAAACTACAGTTTAGGTATTAAAGGAATTAAGTACTTAACACATTTTGAGCAGAACCAACAGCATTCTTTTATTGAATGTGACTAAGCTCTGGTAATTCTTCCAAATAAATTAATTACACAACACTATTGGACCCAGGTAAAGCTAAAGCCCCTGTGTCTGGCCCTTTTCAGTGAGAGAATTTGCAACAGTCTTCAATCCCACCTTTACCAAGGTAAGAAAAGAATTACGTGTTCTGGCTGAAAGCCATGCTTGAACAGCTAAAATTTCTTCAATAAGAATAAATAAATCTGAAAGAGAAACCGATTTCTGAATGCATCCCCTATCTTCAAGTATCCAAGTATTAGAAAGACCACACAAAAGGAAGTTTACTCCTGCTACATTCATACAGTCCTCAACGCAGTATTTTAAAATAAACTGAATCTAAACACTATCAAATTAACTAGCCCCAGTCAAGAGAGGTACAGACTGAAAACAACAAAAAATTATCTGAAAGCCTGACTTTTCAGACAACGCAGACAGCAGAATCATGACAATGAAGAGGGTTCAGAAAGCAAGGAAGGGAATCTCAGTGGGTTGTTACAGCGCTTTTGGGTGATGGATCGCTTAGCAGCTGCCCCTCTGTCACAGGCCACCCCTGTGAGAGGTGGAACCCAGCCAAGTCCATAAATCAGACACAGCCTTAAGGTTGGGACTTGTTAATAGAACATAAAGACAAATTTCAGAGACAACCTGTTCCATTCGACCCTCCCCACAGAGGACGAAGTCAGATATTCTGACACTGAAAGTTGTTTCTGGGTCACTTTCTGAATAAGAAGGGGAGATTTACTTTGAAAACGCACATCCACTTCAGATACCTGATCACCATCATTAGCCCTGGCCACATACGTTTTTTATTTAAAAGATATATTTAGTCATAAACAGCAAATGTGTTTTACTAATGGAATAGAAACCTTAGCATTTCTGAAAATATATTTCTCAACAGGGAAAGCTTTTGAGTCATTTTCATTTTAAAAAGAGGGCATAAAAACTTAATCCTAAGGGCAGGAGTGAGTAAAGTGGCAAATAAGCAAATATTTGGAAAGGTGTTCAGTATTTACTTCCATTTCGCCAGAGGGAGTAGATTGGTCTGTTTCATTATTCATAGGCATGTTTTTGCTTTCCTGCTTGCTAAATATTAACAATTTTCTAAGCCCCTAGGCAATAGATTTCTATAAATGATGGCTGAAGTTTGTTTACTGCATTATGGAAAAAAAATTAAACATAAAATATGTGTGTAACAATGTTCAGAATTTCCTTTTGTTTTGGGGTATTGTAACTACAATTCCTTTGATGTCAGGAGCAAGTCAGCCTTTGTGTATTATGAATGTTCATGTGGCCAATTAATGTCAGATGAATTTCATGCTAATAAAAACAATTTTACTTATGCTTCTGTTCCCAAAGGTGAAAACCACTTCATCGTTGATCTACTGTGAACCTACATCTTGTAATAAGGTCAAAAATGATAATGCTGTTTTCAAGTTAATGGTACTTGCAATGTTAAAATCATAGTGACTCTGGATTATTTTCATAGAAACTAAATTAGTTCTTTAAAATGCAAGAAATCAAAATCAGGTGCAGTTATTTCTGTGAAACTATTTCTTAGTCTCTCCCCCAGGCAGTCTATTTTAGATAGCCTCTAAACTTAGACATAATAAGAAATGCTATATGAAAATAGTAAACAGATTTAAGTTTCTGAACTATTCATAGTCTTAAGTAGAAAACTCACATCTAAAATTTTAAGTGAAGAACTAAAAACTATTTTACTAAGCCTACCTATTCATCTGTGTCATTCTGATCTTGTCTAATTACAAAAGTAAATTCTATCTAGAAAATATTACACTGGAGCTCTGAAGAGGATTTAGTTTGTCATTGGCCTAGCATAAGTACATTCAAAGTACTTATATTTCCCATGTAATGCTAACTGCAATGTCCTGATCAAAATCTGCAGAAGTTTTTTGATATGGCTTGATTGTCCCCACCAGAACTCCTGTTGGAGCCTTAATTTCCAGTGGCAAAATGTTGAGAGAGAGAACATGTAAGAAATGGGGCCTACTGGGAGGCATTTGGGTCATGGATATTCCAGCACAGGGGTGGCTTGGTGCTGTTCTCACAGTAGTTAGTAAGACTGCATTAGTTCTCCTGGCAATGGCTTAGTCTCCACAAGGAAAGGATTTTATAAACCAACCTCTGTGTCTCACTCTTTGCACATTCATGCTTTCCTTTCCACTTTCTGCCCCAAGTGGAATCAGCATGAGACCGTCACCAAATGTGCTGCTTGATCTCAGACTTCCCAGTCTTTAGAATCATGAGCCAAGTAAACTTCTTTCCGTGTATAGTATCTAGGCTCAGGCATTCTTTTATAGCACTGCAAAAAGGACAAAGTTTTTAAACCAAGACAAGAAGACAGGAAAAACTGTGTGAGAGGGAGAGAGATATGCTGATCAGTGAGGGTAAAATCCTTCAGGCATATCCTAAGCCATTCTCAGAGTATTTTTTCCCCTACCTGTTCATCTGGAATGGACATGATCTGATAAGTTCTACTATGATAAATCTCATCCAAAAATATATTTCTTAGTGGCTCTGACACAAGCCTGACATTCACAAAATGCTAACTCCTGTAAATCAAAAATAGAAACATACATATTTTATTATATCAGCTATTATCATTTTGGTTTCAATTTGTTGATTAGGTTTGCTGGTAACTTCATAAAGCTGTAAAATAAGATAGAGAAGAGGAAAGCGTTGATGTCAAAGAAGAGAAAGTCTGGAGAGATACGAAGAATATACAATACTGTTGTAGAAAAGTACCTGTGTCTGTGGAAAGGTAGGAGCTGGAGCTTGGCCTCTAAGAAGACTGTGCTGGGTATCTAGAAAGAGTACTAAGAGAAGAAAAGGGTTAGACAAAATCAAAACTGGATGGAGAGGCTTTAAAGACAGTATACCTACTCCCATAGTTCTCTAAAATTGGCCTTAACCATTTATGGAAGAGATGCCAGTCAATTTTGATGACTCTTGATTGACTCCTGAAAACAAAAAAAACTGTATATTAGGGGCATGGGATGATTATATGTATTAGAATATGACTTGAGAGACATTAACTAGATCTCCTCTATGTTTTTATACTTGAAATCTGTTTGTTGTTTGTCTTAGAATAAAAAGTTGGTTAAGGGTTTAGGCAATATGGAAGGATAGGATCCCAAACCACAAAATAACCACCAGTGGATCTCTAATTGATTCATGTAGATGTAGTAACCACTCGAATGACTGACCACTGTCAATCATCTAATGAAGACCAGAATATGAATTTTTTAAGGATATTTTTCTCAGTTCCTATCTCAAAACCCTCCCTCAAAAGGCAGCAGAATCATCTACCTAAATGATTTCAAGTCAGTGTAGAGGACTAAATAAACTCTTTACACTCAGTATTTGGGGAGGGATTGAGACATAGACAAGTGAGTTAAGATGTAGACAAGTGAGACAATGGTTTTTGTTTTTGTTTTTGGCTTTTTTTGAGTTGGAGTCTCACTCTGTCTCCCAGACTGGAGTGCAGTGGCTGCTCCTGGCCACCACAGCCTCGACCTGCTGGGCTCCAGCGATCCTTCCTCCTCAGTCTTCCAAGAAGCCAGAATTACAGGCATGTACTACCACGCCCAGCTGATTTTTTGATTTATTGTAGAGATGAGGTCTCGCTGCCCAGGTGGATCTTGAACCTGTGGGCTCAGGCAATCCACTCACCTCAGCCTCCCAAAGGCGCAGGATTACAGGCTGAGCCACCAAGCCCGGCTTGGCAATGGTTTTTAATTGCCTTCTAACAGCTGGGCCTTCATCTTGTTTGATCTGTGCTAAAGTCAGGTGGAGAATAAACCCTGTCAACGTTAATTCAATTACCTTACATAATCCCTAATTACCATTTAACCATGGGAAGCCATAAGTACCAAAAAAGGGAGCAGAGAAAGCAAAAGATAGATAGATTTATTTGTTAACATAATGTGTGCTAAAATATACAGT
>NW_007017257.1:0-985 GCF_000164805.1 Carlito syrichta
AGAGTGTGTGCACAGAGATGAAAACAAACTTGGCCCTTGGTGAGTTTCCTCTGGATTTCATAAGCCAGTGCCATTTCTGAGGGAAATCAGATCCATGTGGTCCTGATTGATTTACACACTGGGCAAGAGTCTGTGCATAAGAGAGATGGAGATCCCAGAGGCCCCTTTAAGTTGATTTAACAAACCCCTTTCATGCTTTCTTTTTTTTTTAAATCAGGAAGCAGAAGTTGCCTGCTCCCAAACCTCACACATAGGCACAGCCATATATATATGCCCCCTGCCAGTTTCAAATTTTCCATCTCTCCAAGCTGAAGACTGGAATATCCCCCCCCATAAACCAAGAGTTAGGGGATGCTTTTTCCCTCTTCTCCATTTAGCATTCTTCTGAGAAATGATAGAGAGCCTGGATAGAACTTGCTAGAACTGAAAGGAAGCAGGCAAAGAGCCCTTCCTGTTCATGAAGCCAGCACCCTTGCAGGGTTCCCCCTTCTCTGGACTAACAGAAAAGACCCAAAGAGGATGAGGCCACCCTGAGACAGATTGTTGGCTGGGCAGGACCTTCCAGAGGCACCCGAGACAGCTCTCCACCCTCAATACCAAAGGTAGTATCAGGTATACAGAGCACCAGAATAGGTGTCCAGAGACCTCGGGTGTGGCCCCGGCCCCCAGTTGCTGGCTGTGTGACCTTGGTCAAGTCACTGGACTACTGAGTCCATCTTCCTCCCCTGTGAAAATGAGTGTAATGAAACCTGACTACCTCATAAAAACAAATGAGGATGAATGTGAAAATGCATCTCCAAGTCTTATGGAAAGGTGAGATGGTGTCACTAGCAGTCCTATTTATAAATCTTTTCAGGGCAAGGGAGATTGTAACTCCCCCAGTAACAGCTGCCATTATCTGATAACTGTTTGTGGGAAGTCCTTCCCAGCATACAAACTGAATTGCTTCTGAAATAACTTGCCTTTTATGTCGGACATAGACCTG
>NW_007017258.1:0-595 GCF_000164805.1 Carlito syrichta
AATAGTATCCAGACATGTGGTCTCAACTACTTGGGGGACTGAGGCAGGAGTATTGTCTGAGTCCAGGAGTTCAAAGAAGCAGTGAGCCTAGATTGTTCTCTTGCACTTCCATCTGGTGATAGAATAAGACTCTGTCTCTTAAGTAAATACATAAGATTTTTTTTAGTCAGGTTTTCATTTCGCAGGTTGGAGGGCAGTGGCACAATCATGGCTTACTGCAGCCTCAAACTCCTGGACTCAAGCAATCCTCCCTTCTCAGCTTTTCAAGTAGCTGGGACTACAGGCACATGCCACTACAGTTGGCTTGTTTTTTTTTGCTGTTGTTGTTTTTTTTGGGTAGAGACAGGTCTTGTTATGTTGCTATATTGCTCTGGCTGATCTTGAACTCCTGGGCTCAAGCAATTCTCTCACTTTGGCCTTGAAAAATGCTAGAATTGCAGGTGTGAGGTACCATACCTGGCTACTTAAGAAATGTTAAAGCTGATACCAGCTTTGAAACAAGGCAGATTTGGGTTCAGATTCTGTGTCTGCTGCTTATTATCTCTGGGTCTCAGTCTCTCACCTGAAAATGAGAATAGTGAATTTTTTTGGCAGG
>NW_007017259.1:0-1372 GCF_000164805.1 Carlito syrichta
CGGACTACTTAGCTGGTTTAACACGTTGGCTGACTACTCGACTGACTGTTAGCTGGCTTTGCATGTCGGATGACTAGTCGGTAAACTAGTTAGCTGGGTTAGCTAACTGACTAATGAGTTGACGGACTAGTTAGCAAGGTTAACTTGTTGCTACTTGTTGCTGACCAAACTAGTCGGCCAACTAGTTGGCCGACTAGTTAGCTGACATAAATTGTTGGTCGACTAGTTAGCAGAGCTAACTTGTCAGCTTCCAAGTTGGTCCACTAGTCGGTCGATTGGTTAGCTGACTTATCTAGTTGGACGGCTAGTAGGCAGACCGGTTAGCTACTAAACTAGTTGGCAAGTGAGTGAGCCGAAAGGTGAGTTGACTTTTCTAGTTGGCCTGTGAGTGAGCCGACTGGTCAACTGACTAAACTAGTCAGCCGTTGAGTGTGCAAACTGGTCAGCTGAATTTAGTCAGCTGGAGAGTGAGCCGACTGGTCAGAAGAATTAACAAGTCGGCAGGTGAGTGAGCTGAATGGTGAGCCGACTTAATTAATTGGCCAGCGAATGAGCCGAATTGTCACAAAAATTAACAAGTCGAATGGCGAGTGAGCTGACAGATGAACTGACTTAACTAATTGGCTGGCAAGTGAGCTGATGAGTGAGCAACCTTAAGTATTCAGTTGGCGAGTGAGCACATTGGTGAGCTAACTTAAATAGTCGTCTGGTGATCAAGGCGACTAGTTAGCTATCCTTTCTGGCTTGAAAGTGAGCTGACAAGTTTGTTGACCTGTTGACTGGTGAGCGACCTGACTAGTTTGCTGACCGGTTGGCAGGTGAGTGGGCTTAGTTAGCTGACCTGATGGAAATTGAGCGAGCCCTCTAATTATCTAACCAGGTAGCTGAGGTGCTAGCCGACTAGTTAGCTAAGTAGCTAGCTGATTTGCTACCTGAATTGACTAGCTACCCGACAAGATAACTGGCTATCTAGCTGACATAACTAGATAGAAAACAAGCGAACTAAACCTCAAGTTTGTTGACTTAACTAGCCAGCTATCTGGCTACTGGCTAACTGACAACTATCTAGCTGATTAACTAGCTGTCTAGCTGGCTGACTTAACTAGCTAGCTGACTAGAAACCTGACTAACTAACTGACTTAATTGGCTAGCTGGATAGTTAGATGACTTGATAGCAGACAACTACGTAGATGAATAGCTAGTTGACATTTTTAACTGACTAGCTGGTTGGCTGTCTAGCTGGCTAGTCAGCTGACCTAACTACCTAGTTACCTGATTGGCTATATGGCTAGCCAGCTGTCTTAACTATCTACCTACCTGGCTGGCTAGCTAGCTAGGCAGTCTGCTAACTAGCTAGCTGGCTGGCCACCGA
>NW_007017260.1:0-541 GCF_000164805.1 Carlito syrichta
CCTCTCCATTCCATTCCTTTCCATTCCATACTTTTCCATTCTATTCCATTCCATTCCACTTGATTCCATTCCATTCCTCTCCATTCTGCTCTATTTATTTCCATTCCATTCCAATCCATTCCACTCCATTTCATTACTCTCCATTCCATTCCTCTCAATTGTTCTCCATTCCATTCCATTCCAATCCGTTCCACTCTTCTACAATCCTCTCCATTTCATTCCTCTCCTTTCCTTTACATTACATTACAATCCATTACACTCCTTCCATTCCTCTCTATTCCATTCCTGTCAATTTTTCCCCAATCCATTCCATTCCATTCCATTGCATTCCATTCCATCCCTTTCCCCTCCATTCTTTCTATTCCATTCCCATCCATTCAATTTCATTCAAATCCATTCCATTCCATTCCAATCCTCTCCATTCCATTCCATTCCTCTCCTTTCCATTCCTTTCCATCCCGTTCCATTTCTCTCTATTCCATTCCATTCCTTTCCTTTCCATTCCTCTCCCTTATATACCATTCCTTTCCTCTCCATTCCA
>NW_007017261.1:0-556 GCF_000164805.1 Carlito syrichta
GGTGGCCGGGAACGGCCACTGCACTCCAGTCTGGGCAACAGAGTGAGACTCCAACTCAAAAAAAACCCCCCAAAAACATATACCCAGTAGTAGTGGGATTTCTAGATCGAAGGGTAAATCTATTTTTAGTCCTCTGATAAATATCTAAACTGCTTTCCACAAGGGTTGAGCTAGAGCACATTTCCACCAACAGTGTGGTTGTGTTCCCTTTTCTTCACACTCTGGCCAACATCTGTTGTTTTTTGACATTTAAATGAAAGCCATCCTGGCTAGTATGAGATGGTATTTCATTGTAGCTTTGACATGTGTTTCTCTGATAATTAGTGATGTTGAAGACTTTTTCCCACATTTTTTTGGTGGCTGCTTGAATATCTTTCCTTGAGAAGTGTCTGTTCTTGTCTTTTGCCCACTTTTTAATGTGGTTATTAGTTTTTGTCCAGTTGATTCATTTAAGGATTTGTAGATTCTAAATATTAGCCCTTTGTCAGATGCAGCGTTGCAAATATTTTCTCCCATTCTGTCTGTTAACTTGATTGATGGTTTATTTTGCTGTGCA
>NW_007017262.1:0-584 GCF_000164805.1 Carlito syrichta
GAGTATGCCACTGCACTTCAGCCTGGGTGACAGAGTGAGACGGACTCGAAAAAAAAAAAAATGGACACAAAATATGTTTGTCTTTAAATTAAAAACACATACAAAATTACATCATAAACAGAGCTAAAAGACTAATAACAAACTGGAGATATTTGCAATGTATGTAACAGAGGGAGGACTGGTATCCAGAACAAATTACTCTTTCAACTTACTAAGAAAAAACCCAAACAGCCCAACAGAAAACCAGCCAATGAATAAATAAGTGACTCATCAGCATAAGGAAATCAGAACTGTAAACACACACACACACACACACACACACACACACAATGCCGAGACTCATTAGCAATCACAGAAAAGCCTACTAAAATAAAATAATGAGATGGTATTTTTCACTCATCAGATTAGCAAAAACAAGTCAGACAGTAACAAGTGTTGACAAAGATACGAAAAACAGGACATCTGAATAATGCTCGTGGGATTGAAAATTTGTAGAGCTTTTTGGAAGTACACATTTTTGACACAGCACAAGGAGTGATGCAAAAGACTGTTCCCTGAAGCGCTATTTCAATAAGAAAATAGTG
>NW_007017263.1:0-532 GCF_000164805.1 Carlito syrichta
AAGAGATTACTGACTGGATCAGAAAACTCATCCCAGGCGGTGGCAGGAAACAATACTAGTGGAGCAGGTGGGATCAGATTAGGGTGAAGTCAAGGCAGAGCAGTCTTCAGAAAGGGCAGTTTGGCAGGAATGAGCTGTCTGGTTTGGGTCAATGAAGTCGGTTCTAGGGTTGTTACAGAACTCAAGGCGTGGAATAGTGAGAGCAGCTGGAATAAAGAGTGTGGTGGGCAGTCTGGAAAGCCTGCCCTGGAGAGGCCCTCTCCTCTCAAGGTCTACATCTGCCTCTCAGCGGAAGGACACTGGCTCCTGTGGCCCAGGCCCACTCCTGGCCACAGCTGATGGGAGAATAGAGCAGATTCCCTTTGAAATTCTAGCCAAGCAACAGGAAGCAAATCTTCAAGATGACTATTTGGCTTAGAAGAGATGGTCAGCTGGGTGCAGTGGCTCAAGCCTGTAATTCTAGCACTTTGGGAGGCAAAAGTAAGAGGATTGCCTGAGCCCAGGAGTTCGAGACCAGCCTGGGAAGCTCGGT
>NW_007017264.1:0-530 GCF_000164805.1 Carlito syrichta
AAAGGAAGTATGTAATCACTCAACACAACCCCCCTCCCTTACCTAAACGAGGGTATAAGACCCTACGTCTCCTGTTCTGGGTTGCTCGAGCTTGATTTGAATGCATGAAATTCTTGGGCCTGCTGTGCTAGTGCTAGCCAGCGTAATAAAGTGCCACTTCCTATAATAGTCTCGGTGTCACAATCTCTCTATTTTTTCCTGCTACATTTCGAGTTCACCACTGTGGCTCCTCCTGTCCTATGAGGCTACAGAGTCCTTCCTACCCATAGGGTCACAAAGTTTCCTCTCATACATTCTCAGAATACCACCTCCTCCAGGCCCTTTCCCTGGCTTGTCAAGCTTAGCCCTTTATACAACATCATGCTTAATCCTTACAACTGTATTTACACATAGGGAGACTGAGGGCCAGAAATGTTAAGTAATGTGCCCAAGGTCTCACAACTGTAGAAGCAGATCTTGAAGACGGGTATTTTTTTGGTTCCCAAAGCTCTTGCTCTTACCACTGTATTGAATTGCCTCCAAGTCTATAT
>NW_007017265.1:0-530 GCF_000164805.1 Carlito syrichta
CTTTTATATTGTCATATAATTTTAAAAACTATTTTTTTAACTATAAGGAAGAGTAAACAGTATAACTTGGGATAACTTTTCTAATAATGTAAATTTCAGTTAATTTTCAGAGAATAATTGGTATATTCATGTATCTGGAGCAGACATCTCCAATTTTATTTTTGTAGAAAATTTTTTTTTTGTCAGCAGATGTGCTTGTTTATTGCCAAGTTTATAATGAAAAGCAGCTTACCTTACACAGAAATTAACACACCTTACAAAACAATGGCATCCTCTAATGTTCAACCCTAGAGGACCAAGCTTCAGTAGGTAATATTTTAAAATCAATAAAAAGAAGAAAAACATTATAGTAAGCATGTTTTATTTAAGGCAACAAACCGAGTTCGCAATTAAAGTTTTAAATGTATGATTTAAAACTCTAATTTTCGTGTGTAATTTAGTTTGATTTTTCATTTTTGTGAAAATATATACATGTTAATTGCTCATATTTTCACTGCACTTACATTTTTCAGAGTTAATATAAAAAATAC
>NW_007017266.1:0-527 GCF_000164805.1 Carlito syrichta
CCCAGGAAGCAGCGGCAGCCATCCAGAAGGATCCAGAAACAACTTTTGAGAGTTGGGACCTCAAAGGAGCCCTGCACCACTGTTGCAGTATTCAGGCTTGGGTGGGACAAGTTTGCCTCACCTCATCAGAAGCCATGGGTCAGGGGTCTGTGGCACCAGTTCTGTGGATGCATAGACTAACCCCATCTCTCCACTCTCTCAATAAGGTATGGGGAACATGGCCTCCATCTGGTGGGAAACCTCAGAAGTGCCCTGCTTCCCTCTTCCTTCTCTGGCCTGCATGTGGCAGGGATGGAGGCAGTGGTGGCCGGGCTGCAGAAGGCCTGTCCTCTGACTCTGGAAGCTGAGGTCAAGCAGTGACTGGAGTGTTCAAGGCGGAGCAAGGCAGTTGCAGTCAGGGCACTTCATGAAGCAGGAAAGAGTACTTGACAGGGAGCAATGGAGGCCCCACACAGCACACTCAGCAGCAGCAGCATATGACATGGGGGCATGCATGAGCACTTAGCCTATTTCCCTGGCAGGGCACA
>NW_007017267.1:0-526 GCF_000164805.1 Carlito syrichta
AGAGATCCCCAAAATAAAGTCAGGTATGGGGGCCACCAGAGTCCCAGCTGCCCAGGGGCCTAGGGGAGATGACCACCTCAGCCCCACAGGTTAGAGCTCAGGAGCCACGATCCTGTCACCATGAAAAAGAAGGGACCTCCCACGTGAGTCATGACAGGTGACATGACTCCCCAGGGAAAGTTCCATGTGGGCAGTGGACAATGGAGTGATCGCGAGAGGAAGGGGACCTACACCCACACAATGGTGGCAGACTGGGTTATCAGAAACTGAGCTAGCCACAGCATTGACAAACCACCTTCATCACTCTGTGCCCATCAGCCGCCCTAACTCAGGGCAGTCTGTTCTGGGAGCTCACATGTGTCTTTGCCATAGGGTGTGAGTGTGGAGGGAGGAGGCTGGCCTTCTGGGCTGTGTGGCCAAAGGCATGGGACAAACGTGCTTGGTGACCACCTTTGAAACTTCCTGCGTATGACAGGTTAGAATGTGCCTTTTCCTCTCCCATCCCTGAGGGTGATTCCTCACTCTG
>NW_007017268.1:0-525 GCF_000164805.1 Carlito syrichta
AGTTTGGTCATAAAGTAAGTCTTAATCAATTCCAAAAAATAGAAATCATATCAGGTATGTCTTCTAACCACAGCAAAACACAAACAGAAATAATGTCATCAGGAATCTTCAAAATCACACAAATAATGGAAAACTAAACAACTTGTTCCTGAATGACTTTTGGATAAACAACAAAACAAAGACAGTAATACAAAAATAATTCTTTGAAATAAATGAAAATAGAGACACAACTAACTAAAACCTCAAAGATGATACAAAATTAGGTGCTAAGAGGAAAGTTTATGACACTAAGGTCTACATCAAAAAGTTATAAATAATTCAAATAAACTACCTTATATTGCACCCTCGGGAGCTAGAAAAACAAGAACAAGCTAAACCTAAAACTAGCAGAAGAAAAGAAATAATCAAATTTAGAAGAGTTCTAAATGAAACTAAAACCAAACGAACAAGCCAAAATCATATGAAAGTTTGTCGCTCACCCCTGACCAGCAGGAAGGAGGCAACAACAACGTGTTCTTCTCAAAG
>NW_007017269.1:0-518 GCF_000164805.1 Carlito syrichta
ACACACACACACACACACACACACACACACACACACACTCACACACCCATACCTAGCACAAAGTGAATAGAGAAGAAAAAAGAAAGACCAGAAATAAAAGGAATTCAGATCAAACCCTCACACATATATTGACACACACCTCAAACTATAAAAATGAAAATAAAAAACCCCAGAAAAACAAAAGAGCAAAAACAAACCAACTAAAACAACTAAATTTAAAGCTGAACACTCAATCATTCGCATACACACATAAACAGAAAACAGTAAATAAAAGAAGAAACAAAAAGAAAAGAAAAAAGTCTGGGAGGGGATGAAGATAAAACCCTCTCAGACACATTCATGCACAAAGGAAAAATATTTTGAAAATAGATGAACTAACAGTCAAAAAATTAAAAAAAAATTTAGAAATTAAAAAAAGAAAAAGAAAAAAACTGCCCTCTTGTGGCGGGCTCTGTAATTGTTCCTCTAATCAGTTCTTTCCTGCAGAGCCACCCCTTTGACCCTCTCCTCAGTGTCCG
>NW_007017270.1:0-507 GCF_000164805.1 Carlito syrichta
CCCATTCCTTCATGCTAAAGAGCAGGTTGTAATCCCTGGATTCCCTTCCCTATCCCTAGGTCTCCCTCTGCCCCCTCACCTTTCCACTCCATCCCTCTAGGACTACATATTTGGATCACGTTAGCTGTGCATAGGAATGACAGGTATAAGACACAATATTACTTATCCCTCATGTGCCCATTGATAGATTTCACTCGTTGATCACAACACTCTTTCATCAGACTTAGATAAAAAATCTTTTGAGCCAGGTGCGGTGGCTCATGCCTATAATCCCAGCACTTTGGCAACCCTGAGATTATGGGTTCTAGACTAGCCTGGGCAACTTGGTGAGACCTTGTCTCTACAATAACTCAAAAAAATTAGCCGGGCGTGGTGGCACATGCCTGTGGTTCCAGATACTTGGAAAGCTGAGGTGGAAAGATCACCTGAATCCAGCAGATTAAGGCTGCGGTGGCCGCCACTGCACTTCAGCATGAGTGACAGAGTAAGACCCCTACTCAAAAAGAA
>NW_007017271.1:0-875 GCF_000164805.1 Carlito syrichta
GCTCAGGCAATCCACTTGCCTTGGCCTCCCAACGTGCTGGGATTACAGGCTGAGCCACCGTGAAGTTAGTCTTGAAATGCCAAGTTCAACTTTCTCTCACTGAATCACAGAATTTTTTCCTGCACAGTGAATCTTACAAGGCATGTTATTGAAAGTAGTACTGGTAAATATGACTTGTGGAAATAACAGCAAAGTGGAAAATGCACAGTATGCTCCAAGTTTGTGGCATTCACCACAAAATCAGCCAATATTTATCAATGGCTGCGATGGGATGGAGAAAAAGCAGATGGAAGTCAAATGAGGTTTTTATGGAAGAATAAGAAACTGTGCAGAAAGTTATATATGAAAGCTCAAGAAAAACACAAGATGTTATGGAGCACATTAGGATTGTTGCTCTGTTTAAATAAATTTAGAATTTCAAGAAGAGTGGTTTTTCTTTTCCAAATCCCATACTTTCTTTTTTTTTTTTTTTTTCATTAATCAGTAGTTTTTATTATGGTTTTGTGGGGTACAGTTAAGGGTAGGTGTACAATGACGTTTCATTCAGGCACCCTGTAGATAAGAAGTGTTTTCCCATCCCCCGACAGATATTTGCTACTGTTAATCCCATCCCCCTCCCCCCCGTAGGTTCCCAGTACCATCCGTCATTTTCTCATAGTATTGCATTGGATGTTCAAGGTCCATTATATGAGTGAGAACATGTGATATTCGGATTTTTGTTTTTGTGAGAGGTCACTCAGTATTATAGACTCTAGTTCCATCCAGGTTGCAGCAAAATTCATGATTTTGTTCTTTTTTATGGCTGCGTAGTATTCCATCGTGTATATGTACCACATTTTTTTAATCCAGTCCTCTTTTGATGGGCAGCATGGTTG
>NW_007017272.1:0-649 GCF_000164805.1 Carlito syrichta
GCTAGAATAGAAGGCGTCCCAAAACACTCTGTAGCCGGGGCAATCTTTCTAGGAAGGAGACCGTCCCTGGATTGTGAAACAGTTAAAGGGGGTCTTAGGCAAGGGTCTGCCCCTTTTCTGAGGACAGCAACGGGCCAGCCAGCCTTGCCCCCTGCACGAGGAGGGGCCAGGGTGCCAGCTTACCCACACCGCACATCCAATGGTGTGGACGGCCCTCCCTAGCCACTCCACCAAAGGAGGGCAAGCCCTCCCCAGGGCCACCTCTTCACCTGTTTCTCCTCTGTGGGAGGATGACACTGGCCTCCTCGAGGGGCTGCTGTGCCACGGGCAGTCACCATGCCCTGATGCCCTGTGCCACCTGCACCCTGAGGCAGCCCTGTGGGAGGAGGGGTTATCGGTGTATTAAGTGGAGGGGGAAATGAGGCCCAGAGAAGTCTGCAAAGAGAACTTGCTGCAGGCTGGTCCCCGCTGTGCTGTGCAGAGCCAGGACAATGCTGTCCGGGCTGCAGGCTGATCCCCACTTCCCCCCTCCACTCCCCACTGCCGTCCCGTGGTGGGCGGCAGGACGTGGCCTTCTCTCCCGTGAACTCCTCTCCTGCCCCTTCTGCCTCCTGGCCACGCAGGACAGAGAACGTGGCTGCCGGGTGGG
>NW_007017273.1:0-502 GCF_000164805.1 Carlito syrichta
AAAAAAAAAAAAAGCAGGAAAAATAGCTCATAACAGTACATTACTACAAAAATGGCAGGTGATTCTGATCATGAGTTACTTTTATCATTTTTTGGACCAGAATGTGAGCTACATGAATGTAAATTAGTACATGAGTTTTTCCCTTCACTTCTATTGCTGGTTAAGTAAAGTACATCTCCAAACACTTATTTGGGAAAATTTAATTTATATAAGCAGTATTATATTATATAAGGTATATTTACTTCCTCCTTTAACCTTGAAAGGCGAGTTCACAGTTTACTGCAGTTTTGTAATTATTTCATTCCAAATACAATATACAAAAGGAAAATAAACTGTGTGGCCTAATATAATTAGTGGTTCTTTAATCTCTATGTACGTTGTAAAAATCATTGAAATGTTTAAAAATCATATATTGGAAACTCAAAAAATATTATCTGTATTATTTTATTTCATCATTGTGACTGAGCTACAAACTAAAATTCAGTTTATCTTATGATACTGT
>NW_007017274.1:0-868 GCF_000164805.1 Carlito syrichta
CAAAGAGTGACGATGCCAGACACATGATTTTTCCAATCAGCCTTGCAACTTGGAAATGTGTATATGATTCAATTCTGGCCCAAAGAAGCCTAGGATTAGTATTTTGGGGGTTGTGGTCAAAAGATAAGGATCCATAAAGAGATCCTTTCTGTGTTGGATATGTAACAATTAGATGCTTAGAGTATCTGTGATTCATATGTTACCTTGAAGAGAAGACCAAAAATATTGTAGACGAGGTATTCCCAAGCCCCAACAAAAAGCAAAAATAAAAAACAGTTCTCTAGGGAAAAAGAGGCATGCTAACTTTATCGTTTAAGTACCCCTCCCGTGGCTAATTTCAAACTACTAATGTGACATCACAGAAAAAGGAGTTGGAAAGAGATGTGTGCAGTTGGTTCTTGTGATCTGATACTAGCCAGTTTTACCATGCTACTGACAACATAAACCATATTCCGTTAAGTTAACTAATTAAGCATCAAAGAAAGCTCTGATAAAAAAAAATCTTACTCTAATTATAAAATAACATATTTATATGAGCAGGAAACTTGAGCATAAAGAAGAAAGTAAAAACTCAAAAAACCATTCAGAGAAATTATACTTAACATTTTGGCAAATACCACTCTAAGTCGGAGTTTTTTTGTTTTTGTTTTGTTTTGTTTTTCGTTGGGGGTCTTACTCTGTTACCCAGGTTGGAGTGCAGTGACATGCTCATGGCTGACACAGCCTTGGCCTGCAGACTAGGTGATCCTTCTGCCTCAGCCCTCCCTCATAGCTGGAGCTACAGGTGCCACTACCACATCTGGCTGATTTTTTTTTATTAATTGGGAGATGAAGTCTTGCTAAGTTTTCCCAGGCTGGTCTCGAGCCC
>NW_007017275.1:0-499 GCF_000164805.1 Carlito syrichta
GGCAACTTGGTGAGACCTTGTCTCTACAGTAAATAAAAAATTAGGTGGGCGTGGTAGCACGCGCCTGTACTTCCAGCTACTTGGAAGGCTGGAGCCCAGCAGGTCGACCCTGGCATGGCCATGGGTGTGCCACTGCACTCCAGCCTGGGTGACAGAGTGAGACTCAACTCAAAAAAAAAATGTATTTGCTAGACTTGCTACATTTAAAGGTTAAAGACTCTTAAATTATTCCAGACAAAAGCATCACAAGAAAAGTAAGCTATAGATCACTGTCTCTTATGCATTAGACACAAAAGCCCTGAACAACATACAAACCAAATTTAATAACGTATGAAAAGGATGATATATTATGACCAAGTGGGGTTTTTTCCAGGAATGCAAGGTTGGTTTTAACATTCAAACCAAATTTATGTAAAGTACCATATCAGTAGATTAAAGGGAGAAAAAACCATGTGATCACCTTAATAAATGAAGAAAAGCATTTGACAATTCTAACACC
>NW_007017276.1:0-525 GCF_000164805.1 Carlito syrichta
TGTCCTCAAACTGTATAGAGGAAAGAAAAACACACACACACACACACACACACACACACACACACACACACACACACACACTCTCTATTAAAATTGAAAGGAAATATAAACCATCTGATTTCTATAATTTAAAAAATTTCAAAAAATAAAAGCAATGGGGAAAAAAACCTAATGAGGTGAAAGTATAGATTTAATTGTACGCAAGTTAGAAGTATGTATATGTGTGCATGTGTGTCTATGTGGTAAAGAAATGGAGGTGCAGAAGTCAGGTGCGGTGGCTTATGCTTATAATCCCAGCTGAAGCTGTTAATAGCAAGAGCCTGGAAATTTATGACAGCCTGGGCAACAAAGCGAGACCCCATTTTTACAAAAAATGCAAAAATTAGCCAAGCCCAGTGGCCCTCCTGTAGTCCCAACTACTTGGGAGGCTGAGGTGGGAAGATCATTTGAGCCCAGTTCAATGCTCCAGTGAGCTATGACTACACCACTGCGTTCCAGCTTAGGTGACAGAGTAAGGCCCTGTCT
>NW_007017277.1:0-704 GCF_000164805.1 Carlito syrichta
TGTTAACTGTTCCCATGTCCTTGTTACCAGGGAAGTTGCAGAAATTGCCATGACACATTGAAGATGAAGCAAACATCTATGTTCATCACTACTTCAGACTTAGGGTATTTATTTACAGCTGCCACAGAATCATGTTATTTAATGTATAAATAAAGCACCTATTATTGCAAAAAAAAAAAAAAAAAAACACCCTAAAATTTGTATATACTCCACAAAATACTAAGTAGGCTGTACACATTATCATTTAATCATCACAAAACCTTCATAAAATATGTAGTTGATAAATGTAAGTGCTGCAAATTTTAAACAAACTGTTCAAGAGCTCACGGGTTGTAGTTTTTAGTGCCAAGACCCCTCTCGAGGTTTTTAGGTCGTCAAAGATAAAAATGTATTTCCACCGAAGACGTGCTTCCCTGATGCTAAAATGTTGCTCATGAAACTGATGAATCAGGCATCTGTCATTAAGCCCATTATTAACTCATCAGTTTAAATGCAGATTTTGTAAGGAAGCCACAGTTAGTGAAGACGATGCTTCGTTTACTAATATAGGGATTTGCTGTCAAGGCAAGTCTTACTTCCAAGCTATTCAAAGTTTTTTTTCATCTTTCTCTCCTTCATTTGTCACAAGAAACCTGTTTTACTCTGGAGTGGCGTAGGCTCCCCAAATATATTACTGTACATGAAATTCACACATGATGCACTTA
>NW_007017278.1:0-613 GCF_000164805.1 Carlito syrichta
TCCAGGAGGAAGGTGCAGCTGGTTTAAGAGCAGAGCAGGGTGGAGGTTGGGGGGCAGAGCCTTCCCTGAGGCAGGAAGTCAGGTTGATGGGTGAGAGAAAGAGAAAGCTAAAGAGACAGAGACAGAAGAGAGGGACAGAGACAGACAGACAGGAGACAGACAAAGACAGAGGAGAGAGATAGAGACCCACAGGAAAGAGGCGGAGGTCTAAGGACCCTGGGTGGGGTGAGGGCCCATCCTTGGCCTAGACCCCTTTACTCTCTGAGCTGGGGTGGTATCCTCTGAGCCCAGGAAGAGGCTGCTGCACCATCCCCAGCTGCCTGAGATGTGGAAGGGCAGAGGGAAGCCCAGACTTGGAGGGCAGCTTGGGGGAACTCCCAGGGATCAGGAGAGAGGAGTCAGCCAGGTGGGGTAGATGAGCAGAGGAATCTGATCAGGTCCTTGCAGGGAGGCGTGCCTGGCTCCAAGAGGAGGCAGGACCTGCAAGAGCCAGGAGGGGGCCTCAAGATCAGGGGTCTGAGCTGGTGGCAGGGGTTGCAGGCAGCCATGGGGGTCTGCCTTCGAAACAGGATGGGGCCAGGCATTCTCCTGACCCCGGCTGACTTTGACAGTG
>NW_007017279.1:0-493 GCF_000164805.1 Carlito syrichta
TAATTTTAAATGTGAAAAATCAGAACATATTAAGCACAAAACAAGACACTTAACAATTTATTAAAATTGAAACAACACACACTAAAGCAAAATATCTGTGTGCATGCATGTGTGTATGTATATGTTTGTATATTGTTAACATTATATATAGTGTATCATCATTGTATCATCAATGTTGCATTTCTTCTGTGACATGGTAAATAACAAAAATGTCAGGAATGTGTTAGAAGAAACAAAAACAAAACTTGTTTGGTTGTTCTTTAGTACAGTTGTCTTCCAGGGTATCTCACCAAACCAGAAGCCTTTTTTCTTATAATTTTGTCATCATAAACTGGAGCCTCCACACATGCCATAGGAGAATTGGAAAACACATCGGCAGCACACACAACTCACTGACAACCTAATCCTACTGTTTTGAATGAGTTGAGTCGTACTAAACTGCAAGACAGGCAAGATATGTGGGAAAGCAAATGAATGTTTTGATCAGTAAATA
>NW_007017280.1:0-862 GCF_000164805.1 Carlito syrichta
CCATTGAGGACATTTTTCATCGAGGGATCTTGGGGTGAGATCAAGTGAATAGGGAGAGTGGGCCATGGAGGTCATGCCATTTTTGATCAAAAACTGCTGAATACTCAGCGTAGTGTGGGCAGGTGCTCTTGTAAATCACCCATCATGAAGTGAGCAAATGCATTGGAAGAATCTCCAGAAAAATTTACTGAAACCAAAGGCAGTCTCTCACAACTTCACTATTGGTACACTGATGTCGATGGGTTTCTGGAACACTTACCTAGCAGGGAAAGCCTGTAGCACAAGAAGCTCACCCTCCAAATTAGAATTCTGGTTATTTTGGGTTCCCCTCATAAATGTCTATCTCTATGTGTCATATATATTAAGAAACAAGAGGGAGACAGTAAGCTCCGTTAATAATCTTCATAGGAAAGACTACCCCAAGGAAACATCACAGGCTCATTCCACTTTACAACTCTTTAGTTCACAGATATGAAAATTGGTGTTAAATCCTTGTAAGGGGATGTGCAGCAATCTGCCTTATTTAAGCTTCAGGGCAGTCTGCAAAAAGGGCCATTTTTTAATTTTTTTGAAACTGAGGACTTGATCATGATTAGCTCCTTTATTACATGATTGAGGAAGGATAAATGGTGGCCACAGAATGCTATTTAATGACTCTGAACATTTCACATAGTCTGCATAAATGTCATTTTGAAATAGCTGTAACAATAGTACTTCATTCACTAGCTTGGGCCTTTAAAACATTTCCATTAAACAACTCGTTCTGAAAGAAAAACGTCAAGTTATTTTAAATCTTACAAGGCTACAATTAAGATGATGATTTCTCCTCAGTGCAAATATTGGCTGGAGCTTAGGGGTGAAT
>NW_007017281.1:0-873 GCF_000164805.1 Carlito syrichta
AAAAAAAAAAAAAAAAAAAAATCTGCAAATGGACCTGCTAAAAACGTTCTTTGGGAACAGGTGAGGGCCCAGTATTTTGGAAGGGGAGCATTTCTCTTTGCTGCCCAAGGGGGGGATGCCTGAGAGGAAGATGGGGGGAACTGAGCGAGGCCTACGGAGAGAACCCGGACCTCAGTGTCCCCAGGAGGAAGGGGCTGAGAGGCAGTCTCGGAAGTCCCCTGCAGCCTGCACCTCAGCCTCTCCATCTGCACAGAGGAGAGAACTGCGCCCACAGCCCGGGGGAGGGGTGGGGGACAGGGGAGGAGGTGTGGCCCCATCCCAGCCCCAGAGACTCACAAAGGCCAGTGTGCCCAGGGCTCATGCTGTCCCTCACCTCGAGGGCCTGCCCAGGCTCGCCTGCCCAAGTCTGCCGTCCCAGCCTGGGCCTGTCTCCAGATCTCCCTCCCTTGGTCCTCTCCTGGAGGGACTGGGTGTGAGGTCAGAGGCCTCAGATCCAGTCCCTCTTCCTCCACAACCTGGCTCAACACAGCTTTGAGGAGGAGGATGGCCACCAGGAAAGTGGGGGTGGAGTGCTCAGACCCTCCTCATCCACTCACACCAGCGGGTCCACTCTGTGAGGAACCAGAGTGCTGATGGGAACTACTAGGAACTACTATGGTTCTGATGGGGAAACCGAGACACAAGAAATGTGAGACTGGATGACTCTCAGCCGGCACCTTTCAATATCCTCACCCTAACTTTGCCCAGGAAGCTCCCACCCAGCTCCCGCCACGTACGCACCCTCATGGGTGCACAACCCCTCCTGAGAGCAGCTTCCACGCACACAGGTGTGCGCGCGTGCATACACACACACACACACACACACACACACAC
>NW_007017282.1:0-523 GCF_000164805.1 Carlito syrichta
AAAATATTTTCTTAATTGGACAATCATTGCCCACTTCCACCCTCCACTTAATTTGCATTGGCTCTTTGTTCTTACATAATGTTCCCTTTTCAACTTTTACTCTTTTGCTTATGAAGAACTTAGTTAGAAATAAATTTTTAAATTCCGTAGTACTTTTGTAAGATAACGAGATGGTCAAATGTGACTGAGATACAGAGGGAATATATGTGCATAAGAAATTCTGGGCCAGGTGCAGTGGCTCATGCCTGTACTACTAGCACTTTGGGAGGCCAAAGCAGGAGGATCACTTGAGACTGGGAGTTTGAGACCAACTTAGGTAACACAGCAAGATCTCACCTCGACAAAAAAATTTTTTAAAAAACAGCTGAGTATGGTGGTACATGCCTGTAGTCCCAACTACTCAGGAGGCTGAGACAGAAGGCTACTAAGCCCAGGAGGTCGAGGCTGCAGTAAGCCATGATTGTGCCACTGCACTCCAGCCTGGGTGACAGAGTGAGACTCTACTCAAAAAATAATAATAATA
>NW_007017283.1:0-761 GCF_000164805.1 Carlito syrichta
CCATGAAATATATCTGACAGAGCAGTAGTTATAACTTCGGCTCAAATTACTTTTAATAATGGTAAGACAACATGAGTTTTGTCTGTTTACGTGCTGTTTACAATGGCATCATTTTTTAAAAATATATACACCAATAATTTGGGTGGCTTTGTTAATGTAGCTAGTGGTTTTTATGACTACTAAGCGACCAGTTTTTGGTGCCTTTTATTGTGGGATGCGTGACTATGTATTTATTGTACAGAAGACACTGATGTATTTTTGTACTTTGCTGAGAGGAACAGCTGATCTTGATGTGCATGATGATGAGAGATGTCTTTCCCAAAGGGCACTGTCTTGAGATCATCCTTCTCCAATAAAAGGAGTGCATTTGAAGAAAGTGTGAAGTCTACATTCTTTCTGGCGGGAAAAGTTTTTAATTAAACATTTTATTTTGAAATAATTGTAGATTCACATAAAATTGTAAGAAAAAACAGGCTGGGCAGAGTGGCTCATGCCTGTGATCCCAGCACTTTGGGAGGACAAGGTGAGAGGATAGCTTGAGGTCAAGAGTCCGAGACCTGCCCAGGCCACATAGAGAGACCTCGTCCCTACAGAAATAAAAAAATTAGTTGAGCGTGGTGACATGTGCCTGTAATCCCAGCTACTTGAGAGGCTGAGGGGAGAAGGATCACCTGAGCCCCAGGAGGTCAAGACTGGGGTGAGCTGTGATTGTGCACTGTATTCCAGCCTGGGCAACAAAGTGAGTCTCTTGACTCCAAAAA
>NW_007017284.1:0-1052 GCF_000164805.1 Carlito syrichta
GTATTAAAGTCCAATAACTAGATCATATGAAAATTAAAGTTTAGACATATGAAACATGAATTATAGTAAAGTTTTGTAGTTTAAGAATAAGTTTTAACTGAGTTATAAGGCATTATGTTAAATTGTAATAGGTTAATAGTATAGTGTTAAGTTGATAATATTAATTGTTAAAAATATTGGGAATCAGTGAACTTGGATTGAACCTAGAGTTAACTCAGGAAAGTTTTTTGTATTAATCAGGGTATAGAGCAAAGAGTATAATATGAATGATTCATTGAACATTATGGAAAACACTTTGAACGATTTGTATTGAAATTGTGCACCTGTGACCTTGATGTAAGCACGGCAGGCATCATGGAATTTGAATTGTTTGCTTGGAAATTGCAGATCTCGTGGTGGTCTTGTGATGCATAGTTTGTAAAGCACGAAACTTGTACGCCCCCAGTGAGTGATTATCACATTGCTGGAGGGTATAGAAAATGGTATATAAGTTGGAAAAGGTTTGAATAAAATCGGCTTCAGTCTTGGCCAGACTGTTCCCAGAAGAGCTGCCTCCGAGTAGTTTTCTTCTCTCCGTTCTGATTCACCGGTGCGGTCCTAACCCTTCCCTGGTCAGTGCAGGTCACCGACAGGGAGTATTTACACCACAAAAATTGGCAAGTCATGCACATCAGAGCTATTTTCCCAGAAAACAGAATTGTTAAATACTTATCAACATACCTTTGCCTGACATCTCTGTGTTATATTGAATTTGGGGACAGTAAGGAGAAAAGTAGCATCACAGCCGAGGGAACCCAGTAATACGTTCATCCTACCACATATCTCATCTAGCCTTGAGACTCAGAAAATGATTCATTTAGCACAGTCCCTTGTGTCTACACAACACCTTTTTAATATTAGCTGGACTTGTGCAAAAGACTTCCAGCGTAGGCCTCTCCCAAACTGGGCTTCAATTCTCACCTTTCCTCTTTCATACACACAGGCTCTAGCCATATCAAATGTCCTTCATTCCCCTCAAATATCCCATGCCCGGATATCACAAACTCAAAAGC
>NW_007017285.1:0-473 GCF_000164805.1 Carlito syrichta
AAGAAAATTCAATAGGACATCCATCACAGATGAAGGATAATCCCTGGAACACCCAACACAAAAGTGAGCCAAACATTGGGACAACCATCATCAATGTGAGCCAGGCACTAGGCTACCCAGCACAGATGAGATACAGTCACTGAGATGCCCATATCAGAGGACAGCCATTCTCTAAGGTACCTATCACAGATGAGGATCAACCACTGAGACACCCATCACAGAGGAGACTCAGTCACTGGGGTAGCCTTTAGAAGGAGGGTCAATCACTAGAGCACTGATCACAGAGGAGGGTCAGTCACAGCAGCATGCAACACAGAGGAGGGCTAGTCACTGATGCACTCATCAGAGTTAAGAGCCAGAATCTGGGGTACCCATTATGGATGAGGGCTTATTATTGTAGCTCCCATCACCTAAGTGGGCTGTTCACTGCAGCATCCATCTCAGAAAAGCGTTAGTCACTGTAACAACAATCT
>NW_007017286.1:0-473 GCF_000164805.1 Carlito syrichta
GCGGCGGCGGCGTCTGCCCTGCAGTGACTGTCCAGTGCGCTGCGATGCCCCAGCGGTGGCAACAGCCAAGCTCCCTATGAAGAGCAGGCTGTGATGTTGGGGTCCGCAGCACCCAGGGTGAGAGCCAGAGATCCACTGCAGTTCTCCTTTGCAGAGGGTTTCACAGACCGGGTTGCCCCAACACCATCTTGTTGGAAGTCTCTTCTTTAATTTCTTTTGCAGTATTTTGTGTGTTTCAGAGTATAGGTTTTGCACTTTTATTAAATTTATTTTTAAGAATTTATGCAATCTGAAAAGAAACCAGAGTATAGGAGACAGGACCTTTAGAAGATTATTAGGTCATGGGACAGGATCTTCGTGAATGCGATTAATGCTTTGCAAAAGAGGCCCAAGAAAGGCTCCACCCCCCTTCCGCCCTGTGAGTAAGAAGGTACCATCTACTGCCAGAAGTTTTGCCTTCACCAAGAACCAAA
>NW_007017287.1:0-605 GCF_000164805.1 Carlito syrichta
CTAGCTGAATTGATGAGTTGGTTGAGTTAGATAACTGTTTTAACTAGCTGGTAAACGAGTTAAATAGCTTACATAACTAGTTGGTTAACGAGTTAGTTGGTGACTTAACTTGTTGACTGATGAGTCTGCTGGCTAACTAGGTGGTTTAAAGTGTTGGCTGACTGCTCGGCCAACTTGTTAGGTGGCTTATCATGTTGTTCAACTAATCGACTGAGTATTTAGCTTGGTTAAATAGTTTGCTGACTTGTTGGCCCCATAGTTATTTTGGGTAATTATTTGGCTGGGTAGTTTGCTCACCTAATTCTTTGGCCATCTAGCTAGCTAGCGGGCTGGCCACCTGGCTAGCCAGCTGATTTAAGTAGCAGCCAGCAGGCTGGACACTGGGATAGCCAGTCGGCTTAACTAGCCAGACACTCTGCTTATCAGCCAGGTAGCCAACCAGCTTAACTAGGTGGCCACCTACCTGACCAGCCTGCTAACATGGTGGCTTAACATGCCAGCCTTGTACCTAGCCAGCCGTCCAACCAGCTGACTTAAATAGCTGGCTTAATTAGATAGACATCCTGCTAGCTAACTGGCTTTACTAGCTAGCCATTTAGCTAGTG
>NW_007017288.1:0-690 GCF_000164805.1 Carlito syrichta
CTCCATTCCTGACATCTAGTTATCCTTGGCTCCCTGACTTCTAGCTACTCTCTTTTTCCTTCGCTCCCTTCATACCACCTTGAAAAAGCCCCTGTGTGATTCTGTAAGGTCATTTCACCATTCTCAACCTTTATTCCCACCTCTACAACATATGAGGGTCCTACTGAATACTTGCTTAGCTTCCAGTTGGCTTTAACCTAGAAGGATGCTTTGGTTTCTCTACCCAACTCAGCCTTCCTCCTTCTCTGCTGCTCTCTCTTTGGTCCTCTCTCATTGCTCCTTCCCAGTGTTCTCAATGTCTCCTCTTTCTTATATTGCCCCCCTTGCCTGGTGTCCCTTACATTCTATTCTGGCTGTGTGTGTGTGTGTGTGCGTGTATGTGTGTATGTGTGTGTGTTGATATTTGCTTACATGAGAGCAAAGCAATTAAAACATTGCCTTTACTAAAGAACTACAGATCCAAATCCCAGATAACAAATACTACAGTTTATAATCCAAACAAAATTATCTCATACCACAGTGATTTTTTTAAAAATGGCATTTGCTATTGGCATATGACTTTCTCTTCAGTAGCTCTTGACTTTTGGAATATTGAGTAATAAACCTTTTTGGGATAAGTAGAATGATGAAAGCTATGCTAATGTTTTCCTCCAGCCTAAGTCAAAAATAACTTTTTGATAAGGTTCTGTA
>NW_007017289.1:0-466 GCF_000164805.1 Carlito syrichta
GATGCAGGGCTGTCACTTATCTCCTCACAGATGTCTAGGTTAATAAGAGCTGACTTTTATAAAGGGCTGACCACATGCTCTCAGGTAAGTGAGGGAAAACTCATCTTTCCATTTTACTTCTTTAAATAAGCAATGCAAACAAAAAAGTTGGAAATTCAGTGGTTAGGTTTTCAGAAAAGTTTTTTTGTTTTTGTTTTTGTTTTTTTTTTTTAGTTTGCTAATGGTATCTCAAAGGAAAAATAATTCTGTGAACTTACCCCAGTTTGACCATTTGCTTAAAATATATATTTGGGTCGTTTCCCATTTTTGGTTAATACAAATAAAGTCACAATGAATATCTGTATACATGCTTTCATGTGAACATGAATTTTCATTTCTCTGTAATACTGTAATTCCTGCTGGACTATATGGTAGGTATAGGTATAGTGTTATAAACAACTTTATAATCTTGTAAAAATATTTTATA
>NW_007017290.1:0-483 GCF_000164805.1 Carlito syrichta
CTGAATAGTATTCCACGGTGTGTGTGTGTGTGTGTGTGTGTGTGTGTGTGTGTGTGTGTGTGTACGCACGCGCACCACATTTTCATTATTCACTGATCCACTAATGGACATTTAGGCTGATTCCATACTGTTTGCAATTATGAATTGTTTCAGCTAAATTTCTTGAAGCAGTAGCCTACATTCACTGAATCTGCTTGTTTATTCTTTGACTTGCAATATTAGTTTATCATTTTACTATATTTTATTATTTTTGACTTGCAATATTATTAATAGCCACTTGATTAAGCTTTTATGATGTGCCATGTACTGTGTTAAGTATTTTATATACATTCCAATCTAATATTTACAAGAACCCTATAAGGTAGGTGTTAGAAGATATATCCTCTGCAGGGCGCAGTGGTTCAAGCCTGTAATCCCAGTACTTTGGGAGGCTCAGGTGAGAAGATTGCCTGAGCCTGCAGGTTTGAGACCAGCCTGAGTAAC
>NW_007017291.1:0-866 GCF_000164805.1 Carlito syrichta
TATTTTATCTTTTCAAATTAAACTTCAAAGCCTACTTCAATTTTATGTTATAGTTGTTTTTATATTTTATCTGTATACACTCTCACCCCTCACAAAGGCAACTTTATTATTTTTGCCTTTTCCAGTCATGTATATTTTGTAAAACTTAGGGAAAACAATCCAGTATGTATTCGTCAAGATACTATCCATTTCTATTGCTCTTCCTTCTTTGATAACATACAAAATTTTTCTCTGGCATAGTTTTCTTATAGTCTCAAAAACTTTCTTTGACATGTCTTCCTTTTAAGAACAACTTTGCTGGTAACCAGATCTCTTAGGTATCTTTCATTGGAAAATGACTATTTTCATGTCAATCTTGAAAGATAGTTTTGCTGAGTATAAAATACAGAGTTGCAAGTACTCTCTTTTATTTTTTTTTTTTAATTAATCAGTATTTTTATTATAGTTTTGTGGGGTACAGTTAAGGATTAGGTGTACAATTACGTTTCATTCAGACACCCTGTTGATAAGAGGTGTTTTCCCAGCCCCAGACAGATATTTGCTACTGTTAATCCCCTCCCCCTCCCCCCCATAGTTTCTCAGTACCGTCAGTCATTTTGTTATAGTATTACATTGGATGTTCAAGGTCCATTATATGAGTGAGAACATGTGATATTCTGATCTTTGTTTCTGTGTGAGGTCACTCAGTATTATAGACTCTAGTTCCATCCAGGTTGCTGCAAAATTCATGATTTTGTTCTTTTTTATGGCTGCGTAGTATTCCATCGTGTATATGTACCACATTTTTTTAATCCAGTCCTCTTTTGATGGGCAGCATGGTTGTTTCCAGGTTCTTGCTATTGTGAACAATGCTGCGATAAACATAC
>NW_007017292.1:0-464 GCF_000164805.1 Carlito syrichta
GGATACTTAAATGCATATTTCACACAACATGCCTCAAGTTGGAAAAACATTTTCAGCAACATGCAATCATGACATCCTTCATCTCAAAATACAACCAGTATGAAATAATATATTTCCTCATGCACCAGTCAAGGACACAGATCATTTAGCATGTACCCAGTGGCAATTAAACTGATGTACACCGTAATACACTGAAATGCACATTTCAAACACTGTGCTCGATTTAGAGCTACATTTACAGCTGTGTCTTGACATAACTAATTCTAAATTTTATTCAACGTGCAACAGCATGCACATGGTAGCAAAAAATTCACATATAACATAAAACTAAAGTTAAACAAACATTTCACAAAAGATGTCTTGTGTTAGAAACACATTGTTTTACAATGTGCAGCAGTGAAAGGTACACTTCAAAATACGTCCAGCTTGACATATCTCTTTCATCGTGTAACAGTGAGAGACAC
>NW_007017293.1:0-1275 GCF_000164805.1 Carlito syrichta
AGCTAGGTAGATAAATCAGCTTGCTAGCCAGCAAGATATTTCTTCAAGTCAACTAGTTAAGTCAGCTGGCTATCCTGCTGGCTACGTTGATAGCTAGCAAGTTAAGTGAGGTGTCTAGCCAGCTTGCTGGCTTAAGTCAGCTAGGCTAGTCAGCTGTCTAGCCAGTTGGCTAGATAGGTAACCAGCAATTTAAGTCAGCTGGCTAGCCAGTAGACTAGCTGTTTAAGTCAGCTAGTTATGTCAGCTGACAACTAGCTGGCTAGCAAGTTAAGTCTCCTAGTTAATTCAGCTGGCAAACAGATGGCTAGCAAGTTAAGTCATCTAGATAAGTCACCTGGCAACCAGCAAGTTAGATAGTTAAGTCAGCACATTAAGTCAGCTAGTTATAAAACTAGATAAGTCAAATGCCTAACCATCTGTCTTGCTAGATATTTTAGCTAGTTAAGTCAGCTGGCTAGCTAGGAAGATAGCTTTATAAGTAAACTAGTTATGGCAACTAGGTAGCTAGTTAAGTCAGCTAGTTTATTCAACTGACTAGCTACGTAGCTTGGTAGGTAGCTAGCTAGGAAAGTCAGTTAACTCAACTGGCTAGTTAGTTAAGTCAGTTAGTTAAATCAGCTGCCAAAACAGCTGCCTAGCCAGGTAGCTCGCTAGATAAGTCAACTGACTGCTAGCTGGCTACCAAGTTAAGTCACCTAGTTAAGTCAGATCACTGGCCAGCAGTTTAGCTAGGTAGTGATATAGTTAAGTCAGCTGTCAACCAGGGTGAAATGTAGGTCGGTAGCTAGTTAAGTTAGCTGACTAGCCATCAGTCTAACAAGTTATGTCGACTAGTTAAGTCAGCTGGCTACATAGCAGTCTAGCTGGATAGCTAGCTAGGTACGTCTGCTGGCTTCCCAGCTAGCTACTTTGTTGTCAGCTAGTTAAGTCAGCTGGCTAGGCTATTGGCTAGCTAGTTAGCTAGGTAATAAAGAAACCTGGCTAGACAGCTGGCCAGCTAATGAAGTAGCTAGTTTAGCTAGCTGCCTAATCAGCTGGCTAGCTAGTTAAGTCAGCTCGTTAAGTCAGTTGTCTAGCCAGCTGGCTATCTAGTTAGAAAGCTTGTTACACGAGATTTGCAGCCATCTGGCTCGCTGGTTATTTCATCTAGTTAAGTCATCTGAGTAGCTAGGCAGCTATCTAGTTAAGTCAGCTTTATAAGTCAGCTAGCTAACTAGTTAAGTCAGCTAGTTAAGTCAGCTAGCTATATGATAGATAGCTAGGTAGTTAGCAACT
>NW_007017294.1:0-460 GCF_000164805.1 Carlito syrichta
AGCTACCTGCCTAGCCAGCGGGCTAGAAAGCTGACTAAATTAGCTGACTTAACCAGCAAGTCAGTTGGCTAGCCAGCTGACAACATGCTAACATTACTCGCTAGCCAGGTAGCTATCTAGCTGACTTAACTAACTAGCTACATACATTGCAAGTTGACTAGACAGCTTTCTTAACTAGCGGAATTAACCAGCTAGCCAGCTGGCTAGCCAACTGACTTAACTAGCTCACTACCTAGCTAGCCTTCTGTCTAGCCAGATGACTTAACTAGCTGAGTTAACTAGCTAGCTACCTAGCTGGCCAACTGACATATAGTTAGCTAACTAGCTAGCTCTCTAGCTACTCAGATGACTTTAATAGTTATCTAACCAGCTAGCTACCTAGGTAACAAGGTGACTTAAATAGCAGCCTTGCTAGCTTGTTGACTTAACCAGCTAGCTAATTAGTAAGCTTGCTCGTTAT
>NW_007017295.1:0-493 GCF_000164805.1 Carlito syrichta
CTCTGGCAGGAAGGAAATAGCTCTGAATGAATATAAACATTCACACACACACACACACACACACACACACACACACACACACACACACAGTGAATAGTGCTGGCTAATTTCCCACTTCCACCACTCCTGGGGACTTTCTGGCTCTGGCTGTGACATCTGGCACTAATTCCTGTTTCTCTTGGGGTGAACTTAGGATGAGGTAGCTACAAACTCAGAGGTAGATGGTGGTAATAGAAAGAGGAGCCCAATAGAAAGCTGTTTGTAAAGGCTCGTTTTGCAATTGTGAACAATGCTGCGATAAACATACGCAGCCATAAAGAAAAGCAAAATCATGAACTTCACAGCAACGTGGTGGAATCAGAGCTTATAATACTGAGTGATTTCTCACAGAAACAAAGAGCTGAGTATCATGTTCTCACTCATAAGTGGACCTTGAACAACTACCAGATTACTGTAAGCAAGGGATTGAAAGTAGCGGGAAACTGTGGGGAGG
>NW_007017296.1:0-457 GCF_000164805.1 Carlito syrichta
CAACAAAAAATCATGAGATAACATAAAAATAAAAGATGCTGAATGCCAGTCAGAATATTTTAGAAAAGAAAGATATTTTAGAAGATACAAAAATGATATACAGAAGTGCAAATTTTTTAAATGGCAATTTGAACCAGGTTAACATTTCTTCCATTTGTTAAAGAAAAATCCTTGCTTCCTATTAACTTCAACATGTCTTCCTTTCTATTATAGCTTTGTTAATGAAGATTTTCCTCCTTTCAGAAAAACTGTGGTAAATCATATTTTTAAAAAACACCTTGTATATATTTTTTGAATTAGTGTTATAGTAACTTTCTGTCTGCCTGGTACTTAAATGATCAACATTAAAAGTGAATTAAAAATTAACATATAAGAAAAGTGCCAATTGATGTTTGGTATGACTAGTTATCCTGAGGTGTTTTGTTAGCAACTAAAGGGTATTAATCAGAATTTCAGG
>NW_007017297.1:0-518 GCF_000164805.1 Carlito syrichta
CAGACCCAGGTTCCAGCCTGAGCCCACCTACTTCCTCATTGCATGACCTAGTATGGAAATTGCTTCTTCTCACAAGCCTCAGTTTTTCTTCTTCATGAAATGAGCTAAAGAGTGGCCTCACTTTATAGGGTGTGGGCTGTGGATTAGAGGAGATAATTGCATATAGCACATGGTAGACACTTGATGAAAGGTGGCTGCAGTGCTGAATTCTGGTTGTGAGTACAGCTTTGCTCCCCAGACCCAAGCAAGAGTCACCCGCACTGCCACTTGGATGTCAGTAAAGACGTCAGCACATGCTCCAGGAGCGGGCACAGACAGGCAGCACGCCACGTGTTGGATTCCCGACTGGAGATGTCATGGCTCAGGTCTCTCTGTTAGGTCCAAATCGAGTTACTTCCCATGCGTCTGGGTCGAGGGCATCTCCCTTCACGTGCCACTGGCCTCAAAACCAATGTCACTCTGTGGGGCAGAGCGTGTACCTTGCATAGAAAGACTCCCGTTGGTTTGTCTTACTACCA
>NW_007017298.1:0-3180 GCF_000164805.1 Carlito syrichta
TCCCTGTTTCTTAGGACTAAACACTCTTAAAAGGGCAACTGAGGCATAAGAATATCGAAAATGATGGAGTCATAGCAAAAGAACAACAGCCGTCTTTCCCTGCTGGTCTGCTGAGATTCAAGCCCCCAATCAGAAAGCTGAACCTCACACTATGGAGAAGAGGACTCCATCTCCCACCAGGTGGGAGCCCTCCCCCATGTAGAGGTACTTTTCCTTTAGGGGCATTGACCAAGGAGATAACACCACAACAAGCACCCAGATGGGGTTGTGCCGTTGTTCTCCACCATGGCGGAGACGCTCCTCCCCCAGGAGAAGATACCAAGAGGCAAAAAATCAGCAGATAAGGTGATTTTGTGGGGTGGGTAAAAGCTAAGAGTTATTTTAATAAGGCCTATACAGCATTCTCTTGGCCTCAACTTCCCACCCTTGATGATAAGTTCCTTTCTTGTAGTAGAGATAGGGCATCTTTCTCTCTCTCTCTCTCTCTCTCTCTCTTCCTTTCTTTATTTTAAAGATGTGGGGTTGCCACAACCCAGTGCCTGAGCCAGGAAGTTTCTGCTCCTTTGCAGGGCCTGAAATTGGGTTCTCCCACGCAGAGACACTCTGTTGTGGGGAGATTTCAACAAAAAGAATCAGTCTCAAGTGTCAAGCTGTGGAAATGTACCCACCCCGCATTGGTCAGGGGGATCCTGTCTCCGGCAGCTTCCTATACTTGAAACATTCCTCTCTCTGAAGGCAGTGGAATCCATCCGTTCACCTAGAGTCACAAGGTGACCTGCCTCCGGAAATCTCTTTCCACTCCCCTAGGCTGCAACATCTGCAGAGATGAGTGGAGCCCTAGCAGCATAAGTTCAACGAAACGCATCAAACTGGCCCCCAATGGCTCTGAAAAGTGTGCTGTTGAGAGGACCACAGCCCTCGGTAGAAAGTCATGACCTGCAAGCCAAACCCACACAGGGACCATGTCTGCATCAGTAAAAAATGGAAATAGAACTCAGTGTTTCCTAGCTTCAAACCTAAAATGTCCAGCACACGATGTAAAATCATCTCTCATAAAAGAGCCTGAAAATTCAAAACTTGAATGGGAAAAGAAAATCCGCTGACACTTACTCTTATGAGTTAGATGCCACAATTATCTGACAATTATTCAACAAGCAATTGCATGCTTATACCAGTGTATCTGTAATACCCAGAACCTGGAAACCACTTAGATTTCCTTCAATGGATGAATGGTTCAATAAACTGTGGTATGTCCACACCATAGAATACTACTTGCCAATAAAAATTGTTACACAGTAGAACTTCGGTGAATCTTCAGAGAATCATGCTTAGTGAAAAAAACCCAAAAGATGATGCACTGTATGATTCCATTCATAAAAACATTCTTGAAATGACAAAAGTATAGAAATCAGGAAGATATTAGTGGTTACCAGGGAGAAGCATGTGGGAATGAGTAAGAGGCGAATCGAAGAGATGTGGGTAAAGTTGTAATTGAACAACAAGGGAAATCCTTATGGTGAAGAATTTTTCCATATCTGCACAGTATTAATGTCAATATCCTGGTTGTAATGGTGTACTATAGTATTGCAAGATGTTGCAAATCGGGGTAACTGGTATAGGGGTAAAGCTGTCCTCTCTCCTAGTTTCCACTGCAGATCAATCTACAATAAACTTTAAATTAATAGTTTAATTTTTTTTATCGAAGATCTCACTCTTGGATTCCTCCCTACCAGATAAACCCAAGCCACCAACCATTTCTGAGCTCTTTCACCCTCATCCAGGAACTTTTGGTTAGAAATTTTGTCTTCTCCGCAGATACACTGCATTGTACTGGTGTCAATGAGGCACTCCCAAAGCCTCATTCCTTCCCATTTGCCCAGTCATCTGTTCCTCACCCCTCTCCTTTACCGACTGGGTCCTCCATTGGAGCTGAGACCCAGAGCCAATGCTACCTGGGGCCAGGGTTTCTCTCAGTCTCCAGTCGCTCCAGATGGAAACTCGGTGACTTTCAAGCTGTTTCCTGAGGCTTTCACCTCTATTCCTAGGCTATGATGTGGGAACCAGCAACCAACCTTCCACCGTTTCTTATCACAACCAGGTCTCATAGAAAGAAAAAATATTACAGGAAACTGAGGGCAAACATTCTACAGAAAACCACAATCTGATTCTTTGGACTCAACAAGAGAAAAGTATGGCTTAAATCGGGGATTTTCAATGCCATGCCTAAGAGTGAATGTGTGTACGTATGTGACTGTGTGGAGGGTGTTTGAAGAGGGCCCTTTACGATACACCTGTGTCCCTCATAGATCTCTCGTCACTCTCCCACCTTCTCCAGATACTCCCATTTTTCCAGACGAGGTAGGCTAACTCAAGTGACCCTGGGGAAAGTGACACCAGTGTCAAACTGTCTTTCTAAGGTGACATTTAACTGAGACCCAGTTCTGCAGAGAAGACCAGAATGCAGCACCTGACACAAACATTCCCCAGTTTAAAGCACCAACTGTACGCCTTCGGTGTGATGAAAGCACATGCTGCTCTCCCTTTCATCATCCAGACAACCCGAGAAGGGTGTTTCACCACAGCCCTTGTGCCAACGGGGAAATTGGAGCTCAATGAGAATGAGTAGCTTCCTTGCCCAAAGTTCAACAGATCGTAGGGACACACAGACAGAAGAGAGGAGAATTCGAATAAACTCCAGAGATTACGCTAACTCTGGCAGCAACACTGCCTCCCTGTGGAAACTAAAAGCACCGCCAAAATCTTCAGTCTGCACTTGGAGGTGTATCTGGCCAAGAGAATGCTGTATAGACCTTATTAAAGTAACTCTTAGCTTCTACCCTCCCCACATAATGTACATGTTCATAACATGCTATTGCTTGTCCAATTCGGAATATAAGTGTTCAACACCAGTGTCATTGGGTCTCCAGCCTGGGCAACGGAGTGAAGCTCCAACTCAAAAAATAAAGCCAAAAAACAAATGAATTATCAATGTGAAAAAGCTCCTACAACTGACTGATGTATTTTTCCTCTGGCCCTCAAAAGCTGAGGCTCTCCTTTGCACATGCAAGGATGCTCTATCCCTAATCACCCAGGGTCAAAGACTGAACTGTGACAAGGACGTATACTACACTCCCAAACATAAGCTTAAGGGAAGCTTGACTCTGGCTCAGGAGTTTTTTT
>NW_007017299.1:0-706 GCF_000164805.1 Carlito syrichta
CTGCTGGGCTCTGGCAATCCTTCTGCCTCAGCCTTTCAAGTAGCTGGAACTACAGGCGCATGCCACCATGCCTGGCTAATATTTTGATTTATTGTAGAGATGAAGTCTCACCAAGTTGTCCAGACTGATTCAAATCACAGGGCTCAAGCAATCCTCTCTCCTTGCCTTCCAAAGTGCTGGAATTACAGGTGTGAGGCACCATGCCCAGCCGAAGTAATTCTATAATTAATAGGTAATATTATAAGTAATGAATAACCTATTGTGAGTAATCTATTTCCTAATATCCTTCTATAGTCTCATCTATTACTTTTTTCCTTTCCCCGATGAAGAACATATTGCACATGTATGTGCTTGTTTTAATAGATGAAATAAGATTATACTTTATCTTGAGAATCCTTTTGGGGGATGGAGATGTCATATCCACTAGCCACCACATATCAGTCCCACCTTGCAAAACTTTGCTTGGCTGGGAACCAAGGCTCAAGCCCGGCCACCGCCCGACCAAAGGGGTTTGAGACCACGCCCCCTGGCGGCAGGTGTGATTTCCCAGTTCCTCCCCGTGTACGTCAGGAGCTGCTGTGGAAATGCCACTCATTGAACACTTTCTAGGCACACACTGAAGATCACTTCATCTTCCCAACAAGTCCATGTGAGAAGTGGTATTTTATTCACTTTAAGATGATAAAACCGAGGCTCAAAAAAGTGA
>NW_007017300.1:0-447 GCF_000164805.1 Carlito syrichta
TGCACCCTTCAGCATCTGATCTCAGAACAGTTGTCCGAAAGTGCTTTTTTGCAATGCACACAGTTCCCACCTTTGGGGTACCCTGGACCCAGCAGAAACTGGACTCCCGCAGGTGGTGCCCGAACAGGGACCTGAAGGTAATCTTTTTCTTTCTTTTTCAGAACAGTTAGGACCTTACCCAGTGTGCTGCGGACCCCTCTGTAGAGACAGGCAAAGCTAGGAAAGGTAAAAAGTGTTAAGAGCCGTGATAGAATCATGGACCAGAGTAAGTCTACAGAGAGGAAAATGTTTATAAGGATTTTGATGAATACATTGTCTAAAAGAGAAATCAAGGTGTCTTCTAATCAATTGACTCGTTTTTTTGCATTTTGTCCAGGAACAATGTTCCTGGTTTCCAGAAGAGGGCACTGTAAATCTGGCTATTTGGGCTAAAGTAGAAGAACTTAA
>NW_007017301.1:0-447 GCF_000164805.1 Carlito syrichta
AGCCTTGACTAATAAACTTCTCCTTTGTTAAAATTAAGTCAGTGGGCTGTTATTTAATCGTTTGGACCCTACTTCAAGACTAAAGGAAATCATGGTTAAAGAAATAAAAGAATATACAATTTTAAAAATAGAACTTTGGAGTTGAACAATATAACTAACAGAAAACATTCAGTAGAAGGACCAAACCCTCAACACTTGAACTGGAAGAAAAAGATAATTAATGAACTTGAAGATAGTTCAACAGAGATAGACAATCTGAAGAAGAAAGAAGAAATAAGCTATTGAGCATGAAAAAACTTGAAAGGGACAACTCATATTGCTGAGTGAAAGAAGTCTGAAAAGACTACATATTATGATTTAAACTATGTAACATTTTGGGAAAGGCACAACTATAGAGGTAGTGAAAAGAAGTAGTCATCAAGAATTTGGGGTAAGATATGGAAGAAA
>NW_007017302.1:0-460 GCF_000164805.1 Carlito syrichta
TCTACAATAAATCAAAAAATCAGCCGGGCGTGGTGGCGCATGCCTGTAGTTCCAGCTACTTGGAAGGCTGAAGAAGAAGGAAAGCCTGAGCCCAGCAGGTCGACGCCAGGGTGGCCATGAGCATGCCACTGAACTCCAGCCTGGGCAACAGAATGAGACTTCAACTCAAAAAAAAAAAGAAAATTATTTTCTACCTCCAGTCACCCCAGTGTCTACCTTCTGAAATTATATCCATTTTCAAGATCAATCACAAACAATTCATCTTCCATAAGTTTTTCTTCGTTATACCACGAATGAAGTTAAACTTAGATTCAGGTGACTAAAAAAAAACCTAAAGTCATAATGCTTTAATAAAGTGATACATGTAATGTTTGCCTTTCATGAAAGAACTCTGGAGGCAGGCATTCCTGGGTTGTCTCAGCAACAACATGGACATGGATGTATTCATTTTCTATGCTGA
>NW_007017303.1:0-445 GCF_000164805.1 Carlito syrichta
AGAGTGAGACTACAACTCAAAAAAAAAAAAAAAGAAGAGAAAATTAAAGTCACCTAAAATTTATTAATTCACAATCCTACTTAAGAAGATTATCTCTGAATTGGTAACTCTATACAATTTATGAAACAATGAGAAAGAGGTGGAGCAAGATGGCAGAATAAGACTGCCCAGAGATTATGCTCTGACAAAAACACCAATCTGAACAACAGTTTACACCAAAAAAGAAAAACCTTTACAAGAGCTAAGGAAAAAAGGTGAGACATCACAGTGTCTGCTTGTAGCACAATAATAAGAAAAAACACACTGAAGAGGGTAGAAAGAACAGTTTTCTATTACCCTCATCACCCCCTTGCCATCCCCGATATTACAGCAAAAGGAATGATATCTTTGCTTGGGAGAAAAACAGGAAAGTGAGCAAAATACAGTACACTGAAAACTATACGTC
>NW_007017304.1:0-639 GCF_000164805.1 Carlito syrichta
AAAAAAAAAAAAAAAAAACAGATGAATGACTCTATTGTGTGCACAGTGCTAAACTATTTGCGGAACATTTTTCCATCCATGGTCCTAGTAACCATAGTCATTACTGGGTCTTTCGTTGTCTTGAATTTTTACCATTCTCTACCTTGGCTCTAGGCCCACTGACCATTCACCATCCCTCACATAAGCCAGACACATTACCATCTCAGGGCTGTTGGACTTGCAGTTCTGTCTGGAATTCTCTTCTCCCAGAGGCTGGCTTGTTCCTTTGCTTTCTGGGTTTGCTGCTCAAATGTCATCCCGTCACAGAACAGGCCACACCTCCTGCCTTCTCTCTCTCTCCCCTCTACTTTACTTTTCTTCACTATCTTTATTCCCCAGCCCATATTGTCTGTCCACCCCACTACTGGAACATCAGCTCCACAAAGCCAGGGACTTTGTCTGTTGTGTTCACTGCTGTATTCCCAGGACATAGACAGTTGTTAAATATTTGTTCTCAGTGGGCTCTCACAGCAACCCTGGGAAAGTTTTGGAGATTATAAAGTTTTTAAAAGGATCATGTTTATAAACAGAAGTCCTGACACAGTGGATCGTCAATAAATGTTTGTTCTGCCGGGCTCGGTGGCTCAGCCTGCAATCCCG
>NW_007017305.1:0-2224 GCF_000164805.1 Carlito syrichta
CCCAACACACAAGGTTAATCACTAGGCCACCCATCACAGAAGCGGGTCAGCCACAGGGATGCCCATCACATATGAGAACTAGTCACTGTTTCATCCATCATAGAGAACAGCTACTTACTGGGGTACCTGTCAGAGAAGAGACCACTTACTGGGACACTCATCACAGAGGAGGGACAGTCTCTGAAGTACATGCCACAGTTGAGGGCAGGGACAGGGACACCAATTACAGGCGATACCCAGTCCCTGGTGCTATGATCATAAAGGAGAGTCAGTCAATGACTCATAAAACAACATGGAAGCATAGTCACTGAGGCACTTATCACAGAAAGGGGTCAAACACTGGAAAAGTCATTACACACTAGGGCCATTCACTGGAGCACCCATCATTTAGGAGGGGCAGACACTGGAAAGCCCATCACAATGGTTTTTATGTTAATGGGGCACTATTATGGAGAAGACCCATTAACTGAGACAGCTTTCCCATCTGAGGTCATGTCACACTGGCCCCATTAGGAAGGAGGAGCAGTCATTGGGACACCAATTACTGAGGAGGCTAAGTCACTGAGGTGTCCATAGTGGAGGAGCTCTAGTCACGGGGCTACCCATTATGAGGCTCAATTTATAGGACAGAAATCACAGAGAACAGATAGTCACTGGAGCACTCATCGCAGAGGAGAACATGGCAAAAAGGTACTCATCACAAAGGAGGCCTAATTATGGAGCACTAATTATGGAGAAAATCAATACAATGGGGCATGCAAAACAGAGGAGTAGTCATAGGGGAAATCATCAAAGAGGAGAGCGAGTTACTTGACAGAAATCACAGAAGAGGGTTTTTCACTTGGGCAACCTTTACGGAGAAGTGCCCATCACCAGGGAAACTCTCACAGAGAAGAGGCACTGACTGGGACATCAATAAGAGAGAATGATCAATCACTGTGTCATGCATCACAGAAGTGGGACAGTCATGGGGGTATCCCTCACATATTAGGACTAGTAAGTGTGATACCCAACAGAGAGGAGGGCTATTCATTGTGACTCCCATCACAGATTTATCCAGTCACTAGGACCTATCATAGAAGAGAGTAAGACAATGGGGCAACCATCACACAGAAGGGCGAGTTACTGATCAATCATTATGGTGTAATTATGGTGGAGGGTCATTCATTGGGATAGCCATCACAGAAGGGGGCCATTAATAGGGCCACACATCATAGAGAAAGACCAGTCACTGAACACCCAGCAAAGAAGAGGAGCAGGTACTGGAGCACCCATAACAGAGAAGAACCATTAACAGAGGTGCCCATAATAGAAACTGTAAGTCACGGGAGCTCCCCTCACAGAGGAAGTCTAATCACTGACATACACATCTCAGAGGAGGGCTAGTAATTTACCAACCATAGAAAAAGAGATTAAGATACTAGGACACCCAAATTGCAGGAGGGCCAGTCACTAGGCACCAATCATAAAGGAAACCTTAACAAAGGAACATCTTTTTTTTTTTTTTGAGTTGGAGTCTCACTCTGTCACTCAGACTGGAGTGCAGTGGCTGCTCCTGGCCACCGCAGCCTCAACCTGCTGGGCTCTGTCGATCCTTCCGCCTCAGCCTTCCAAGTGGCCGGAATAACAGGCATGTGCTACCACGCCCGGCTGATTTTTTGATTTATTGTAGAGATGAGGTCTCGCTGCCCAGGTGGGTCTCGAACCCGCGGGCTCAGGCAATCCACTCACCTCAGCCTCCCAAAGGCACGGGATTACAGGCTGAGCCACCGAGCCCGGCTAGGAACATCTTTATGGAGGGGGCTCAATCACTGGGGAACCTAACACAGGGAAAGCCTTTCAGTAGGGCACCCAATAAGAAGGAGGCCCAACACAGAGAGGGGCTAGTCACTTAGGCAACCATTTTTGAAGAGGCCCAGGTACTAGGACACCCATCACAGGAGAGAGCTAGTCCCTGTGGGAGGCAATCCAGAGGGAGACAGGTCACTTGGGCAAAAATCAAAATGAAAGCCCAGTCACTTGGGCAATCATGATGGGTGAGGCCCTCTCACTATGACAGATATCACAGAGGAGTTCATTTCACTGAGGCACCAATCATATATGAAGGTCAGTATCTAGGGAACCAATCATAGAGGAGATCAAGTACTGGGGGAGCTGATCACAGAGGACAAAAACTTAGTAGGACATGCAACATGTTAGAGGGGCAGTAACTGAAGCACCTATC
>NW_007017306.1:0-435 GCF_000164805.1 Carlito syrichta
AAATAAGGTAATGTGCTAATACTAAGGACAAAAAAGAATAAATCATAGACCTTGCTTTCACGGGACTTTCAAGTCAGAGATATTTCCATGTGTGAACTTAATAGTTTAGGAGATAAATAATCCTGAAAAAGTCTCAAAGTCTGAAGTGTTTCTAAAATTGAGAACAATAAAGAGCTAATTTGATTTATATCTTCCCTAAGATATGTAAATGTCTTTCCTGACATTGTGACATCTGGTATGTCAATGTTAGGAAAAATACAGCATCATTTTAACTAAATATATTTATAAATCTATACTCAAGTACAGAATTATTTATTATATATTTTATATATTTATATCATATTTGTATAATGTTATATAAATTTTATATAGTTATATATTATATAATTATATATGAATGAACTATATTAAATATATTCATATAATGCAAATCAT
>NW_007017307.1:0-458 GCF_000164805.1 Carlito syrichta
TAGCAAGATAGCTAGCTAGTTAAGTAACGTTGTTAAGTCAGCTCACTAGCAAGCTGGATAACTAGGTAGCTATGTAGTTAAGCCAACTGGAAAGACAGCAGGCTATGTTGGTAGCTAGCTAGTTAAGTCAGCTGTTATTCAGCTGACTGTCTAGGTAGCTAAGAAATTAAGTCAGTTTCCTAGAGAGCTGGCTACCTGATTAAGTCAACTAGCTAAGTCAAATCCTAGGCAGCTGGTTAGCTAGGTACTAAGCTGGTTAAGTGAGCTGGCTGGCCAGTTGGTTAGCTAGTTAAGTCAGCTAGATAATTCAGCTGGCTTCACAGCTGGTGGATACATACCTAGCTAGTTAAGTCAACTGACTAGTTAGCAGGCTAACTGGTTAAGTCAGCTAGTTAATTCAGGTGGTCATCCAGCTGGCTAGCTAATTAAGTCAGATACTTAAGTCAGCTGATCAGCCA
>NW_007017308.1:0-435 GCF_000164805.1 Carlito syrichta
GAGGGATGCCACCTTGACTGGTGTGACTCTGTGAAGGGTGTCTCATTGACAATCACTTCTATGTTATGGGTGCTCCTGTGATTGTCCTTCTGCTGAGATGTGCCCCAGTGACTGGCCCTCCTTTGTGAAAATGCCTCAGTGACTGATTCTTCTATATGAACAGTGCCCCAATGACTACCTTTCCTCTGTAATCAGTGACCTAGCTACAGATGCTCTTTCCTAATGGGTGCCTCATTAAGTAGCCCGCCTCCAATTTGGGTGCCCCAGTGTCTGTGCCTCCTTTGTAATTTGCACCCCGGTGACAGGTACTTCTCCATAATTTTTGCCCTAGTGACCAGGCCTCCTTGTTAATGTGTGTCCAACTTAATGGGTCTCTCAATAATGGCTGCCTCATTGACCAGCCTTCCTTTATGATGAGTGTCCTTGTGACTGGCC
>NW_007017309.1:0-3987 GCF_000164805.1 Carlito syrichta
ACTGACTTAACCATCTGAAATAACTAGCTAGCTACCTAGCTAGCTATCTAGCTAGCTAACTGACTTAAATAGCTGACTTAACCAGCTAGGCAGCTGACATAAATAGCTGAATTAACTAGCTAGCTACCTAGATAGCAAGCTGACTTAACTAGCTGAAATATCTAGCAAACCAGCTGTCTAGTGATCTGAATTGACTAGCTTTTTGACTAGCAAGCGAGAAGGCTAATCAACTGACTTAACGAGGTGTCTAAACTATCTAGGAAGCTGGTTAGCAGGCTTAATTAAGTACTTGATAAACGAGCTAGGCAGTTGGCCAATCAGGTGCCTACACTAGCTGACTTAACTTGTTATCCAGCTGGCTAGACAGCTGACTAAAGTAACTCTCCACCTCTCTAGACCCTTGGATAGCCAGCTGACTTAACAAGCTGACTTAATTAGCTAGCCATCTGGCCAGGTAACTGACTTAACTAGGTCACTACTAGCTAGCCAACTGGCTAGCCAGAAGATTTAACTACCTCTATTAACTAGCTGACATGTTTTCTAGCCAGTTGAATTAAGTACCTTGCTACATAGCTAGCCAGCTGGCTATCCAGCTGATTAATGAGGTGACTTATCTAGCTAGCCAGCTGTATAGCCAGCTGACTTAACTAGCAAGCTAAATAGCTAGCCAGCGGGCTAGTCAGCTGACTTATCTAGGTGACTTAACTATCTTATCAGATGGCTATACAGTTGACATAAGTAGCTAGCTACCTAGCTGGCAAGTTGGCAAGTCAGTCGACTACTTAGATTGTTTAACACGTTGGCTGCCTACTCGCCTGACTTTTCAGCTGGCTTAACAAGGCGGTTGACTAGTCAGCCTCATAGTTAGCTGTGTTAACAAGATGACTGACGAGTTGGAACACTAGTTAGCAATGTTAACTAGTTGCCTGCTCGTTTGCTGACCTAACTAGTCGGTCGATTTGTTAGCCGACATCTTATCTGACCTAACTAGTCGACCAACAAGTTAGCTGTGTTAACTTGTCGGCTGACAACTTGGTCGACTAGTCGGATGACTGTTTAGCTCACTTTACTACTTGGACGACTAGTTGGTGGACCAGTTACCTGACTTAATTTGTCGTCCAGTGCGTGAGCCAACATGTGACCTGACTTAACTAGTCAGTGGGCGAGAGAGCCGACTAGTCAGGTGACTTAACAAGTTGGGAAGCGAGTGAGCCAACTGGTAAGCTGACTTAAATAGTCAGCCAGTGAGTGTGCCAACTGGTCAGCTGACTTAACTAACCTGCCGGTGAGTGAGCCGACTGGTCAGCTGACTTTATTAGGCTGGCAAGTGAGCCGAATGTTTAGAAGACTTAAATAATTGGCCATTGACTGAGCAGACCGGTGAGCTGAATTAACTAGTTGGCCATTGAGTGAGCCAATGGGTGAGATGCCTTGACTAGTCAGCCAGCATGAGAGCCATTGGTGAGCTAACTTAAGGAGGTGGCTGGCTAGGATGCCGACTAATTAGCTGTACTGTTGGCCTGCGAGCAAGCTGATGAGGTAGTTGAACTTTTTGCTGGTGAGTGAGCCAGCTAGTTTGCTGACAGGTTGGCAGGTGAGCAAGCAGACTAGTTAGCTGACCTGATGGAAAGCGAGCAAGGCAACTAGTTTGCTGACTGGCTTGCTGAGTTGCTAGCCCACTATTTTGCTAAGTAACTAGCTGATTTGCTAGCTAACTTAACTAGATAGCTGACTAGCTAGCTGGCTATGTGGCTGACATAACAAGCTAGCAAACAAGCTATCTCACTCTCTATCTAGATGACTTAACTAGCTAACTAACTGGCTAGTTAGTTGGCTTGCTGACTTAACTATCTAGTGGATAAGTTAGTTGACAAGATAGCTGACTTAAATAGCTAGCTGACAAGCAACCTGAATACCTAGCTGACTTAGCTAGCTAGCTGAGTAGTTAGTTGACTTGCTAGCTGACTTAACAAGTTAGCTGCCCAGCTTGCTGATTTAACTAAGTGACTAGCTAGTTGGCTGACTAGTTGTCTAGCCAGCCAACTTAACTGGCTAGCTACCTGGTTGTCTACACGGCTAGCCAGCTGGCTTAACTAGCTAGCTACATGGCTGGCTAGTTGGCTAGGTAGCTAGAAGGCTGGCAAAGTGGCTAGCTAGTTGAATTAAATAGCAAGCCAGCTGACTGGACAGTCTGATAGCCAGCCGGCTTAACTAGCCAGCCACCCTGCTTGTCAGCCAGGTAGCCAGCTGCTTAACTATATGGCCACCTGCCCAACCATCCTGTTATCCAGCCATCTTAAATTGCCAGCCACCTAGCTAGCCAGTCGTCTAAACAACTGACTTAGCTAACTGACTTATGTAGATAGCCATCTGACTAGCCAGCTGGCTTTACTAGCTAGCCACCAAGCTAGCAAGGCAGCAATCCAGCACTTTTAACTAACTGGCTTAACTAGCTAGCCAGCGGGCTAGCCAGATGACTTAATTAGCTAGCTACCTATCTAGCCAGGTGGCTAGCCAGTTGACTTAACTAGCTGATGTAAGAAGCTAGACAGCTGGCTAGAAAGCTGACTTAACTAACTGGCTACCTTGCTAGCCAGATGGCTAGCCACATGAATCAACTAGCTGACTTAACCAGCTAATCAGCTGGCTAGTCAGTTGACTCAACTAGGTGATTTAACTCATTAGTCAGCTGGAAGCCAGCTGCCTTAACTAGCTGACATCACTAGGTAGCCAGGTGGCTAGCCAGCTTAATTGACTAGTTACCTACCTACATATCGTCCTGGTTTGCCAGCCGACATAACCAGCTGATGTAAAGATTTAGCCAGCTGGCTAGCCAGCAGACTTATCTATCTAGCTATCATTTAAGGCAGCTGGCTGGCCAGCTGAATGAACTAACTGACTTAACTAGCTAGGCTGCTGACTTAACTAGCTGAGTTAACTAGGGAGTTACCTACCTAGCCAGCTGACATAACCAGCTGATTTAACTTGCTAGCTACCTAGATAGCTATCATATAGCTAGTTGAAATAACTAGGTGACTTAATTAGCTAGCTTGCTGATATATCTAGCTGACTTAACTAGCTAGCTTCCTAGCTAGTCAGCTGACTTCAGTAGCTGAAATATCTAGTGAGTCAGATGACTGACCATCTGACTTAACGAGCTTTTAAACAATCTAGCCAGCTGGCTTAACAACTGATTTAACGTGCTGACTTAACTAGCTACCCAGCTGGTTAGTCAACTGAGCAAACTAGTTAATTAAACTGACCATCTGGGGAGCCAGCCGACTTAAATGACTAGCTACCAAGCTAGCCAGGAGCCTAGCCAGCTGACATAACTAGCTGACTTAATGGAGTAGTAAGCTGGCTAGCCATCAAACTTAACTAGCTATCTACCTAGCTAGACAGCTGAATAGCCAGCTGACTTAACTAGCTGATATAACTAGATAGCCTGATGGGCAACCAACTGACTTAACTAGCTACCTACCTACATAGCCCACTGGCTTGCCAGCTGACTTAAATACCTAACTACCTAGCTAACCAGCTGGGCAGTGCACTGACTTAATTAGGTGACTTATCTAGCTAGCCAGCTGGCTAGCCAGCTGACTTAACTAGATAGCTACCCTCATAGGCAGCTTGCTAGCCAGCTGATTTAACTAACTAACTTAACCAGCTAGCCAGGTGATTAACTAGCTGACTTAACTAGCTGACTACCTAGTTCTCCAGGTGAGTTAACTAGCTCATTTAACTAGCTAGCTACCTATCTAACAAGGTGGTTGTTCAACTGACTTAACTATCTGACTTAGTAAGTTAGTCAGCTGGATGGTCAGCTGAATTAACCAGTTAGCAAACTGGCACAAGTAGCTGACTTAACTAGATAGCCAGCTGACTACCCCAGCTGGCTATTTAAGCTGGCTTGCTAGCCAGGGGCAGTTCACTAGCTAGCTAGCCTGCTGCCTAGCCAGCTAGCTAGTTGGGTAGCTAGCTAGTTAA
>NW_007017310.1:0-429 GCF_000164805.1 Carlito syrichta
ATTCCATTCCTGTCCATTCCATTCCATACTGATTCTCGCCATTCCATTCCATTCCATTCCTCTTCATTCATTTCCATTCCTGTCCATTTCATTCCATTCCTCTCCAAATGTTTCCATTCCGTTCCATTCAATAATATACCATTCGTCACCACTCTGTTCCGTAACATTCCATTCAATTCCATTCCATCCCATTCCCCTCCACTCCATTCCATTCTAATCCATTGCATTTCATTCCATCCCATTCCTCAGAATTACTCTCCATTTCATTCCATTCCCTTCCATTCCTTTCCGTTCCATTCCATTCCCTTGCAATCCATTTCATTCTAGTCCATTCCTATCCATTCCATTCCATTCCTTTCCCCTCCATTCCTTTCTATTCCTCTCCATTCCATTCCATTACTGTCCTTTCCATTCAATTCCATTCCATTC
>NW_007017311.1:0-466 GCF_000164805.1 Carlito syrichta
AGGCAGCCAGCTAGTTAAGTCAGCTGGCTACCAGCTGCCTAGCTGGTTAAATCAGTTAATTAAGTCAGCTGGCTACCAGCTGGCTAGCTAGTTAATCAGCACATTATGTCAGTTGGAAATCCAGCTGGCTAGCTAGTTAAGTCATCTAACTGAGTCAGCTGGTGAGCTAGGCAGCTAGCTTGTTAAGACATCTAGATAAGTTAGCTGACTCGTTAGTTAGCTAGCTAGTTAAATCTGCTAGTTAAGTCAGCTGGCTATCTTGTTAAGTCAGTTAGTTAAGTCAACTGGCTAGCCAGCTTCCTTTCAGGGTAGCTATGTAATTAGGTCATCTGGCTAACCAGCTGGCTAGCAAGTTATATCACCTAGTTAAGTCTGTTCACTGGTCAGCAGGTTAGCTAGATAGTTGAGTAGTTAATTCAGCTCGCAAGCCAGTAGGCTATGTAGGTAGGTAGCTACTTAAGTCAGT
>NW_007017311.1:1795-2675 GCF_000164805.1 Carlito syrichta
AGCAGGCCAGCTCATTATGAGAGCTTGTTAAGTCAGCTAGCTAGCAAGCTGGCTAGCTAGTTATTGGCCTAGTTAAGTCAGTTGTCTAACCAGCTTGCTAACTAATTGCCAGCTAGTAAAGTCAGCTGGCTACCCAGGTGGATAGAGAGGGAGAGAGCTAGTTAAGTCAACTGGCTTGCCAGCTGGAAAACTGGTTAAGTCAGCTACATTAGTCACCTGGCTGGTCAGCTGCCCAGATCTTTAGTCAACTAGTTAAGCCAACTGGCTAACCAACTAGCTAGGTAGTTAATTCATCTCATTAAGTCTGTTGCCTAGACAACTTGCTAGCTCGTTAAAAAACTAGTTAAGTCAGATGACTAGACAACTGTCTATCTAGCTATTTCAACATGTTAAGTCAGCTGGCCAGCTAGTTAGCTAGTTAAGTCAGCTATTTAAGTCAGCTAGCTAGCTAGTTAAGTCAGAGAGTTAATTTGGCTAGTTAGCTAGCTAGTTAACTAGTTATTTCAGCGTTTATTGACATCTTGCTAAATAGATAGCTACCTGGTTAAGTCAGCTTGTAAAGTCAGCTGACTAGCTATTTATGAAAGCTAGTTAAGTCACCTGTTTAGGCAGTTGACTAGCTGTTTAGCTAGCTATTTAATTTAGCTGGTTAGACAGCTGGGTAGCTAGTTAAGTCACCTAAATAAGTCAGCTCGCTAGTCAGCTGCTTAGCTAGTTAGTTAGGTAGTAAGTCAGCTGGAAAGCCAGCGGATACATTGGTAGCTAGCTAGTTAAGTTGGCTGGCTAGCCACCTAGCTAGTTAGTGATTTCAGTTACTTAGGTCAGTTGTCTAACCAGCTGTCTAATTAGTTAAGTCAACTAGTTTTGTCAGCTGGCTAGC
>NW_007017312.1:0-507 GCF_000164805.1 Carlito syrichta
AGACAAATGGATAGCCAGCTGATTTAACTAGCAAGCTAATTATGTAGCCCACTGACTTGCCAGCTGACTTAACTACCTAGATACCTACCTAACCAGCCAGCTAGTAAGCTGATTTAACTAGCTTACTTAACTAGCTAGCTAACTGACTAGCCAGCTGTCTTAAATAGCTAGCTGCCCAGCTAGGCAGCTGGCTAGCATGCTGATTTAGATAGCTGACTTAAGTAGCTAGAAAGCTGACTTAACTGGCTGACTTAACCATCTAGCTACCTAGCTAACCAGCTGTCTTAACTAACTGGCTTAACCAGCTTGCTACCTAGTTAGCTATCTAGCCAGCCAGGTGACTTAACTAGCTAGCTAGTTGACATAACTAACTGACTTATATAGCTAGCTTCCTAGCTATCCAGCTGAATTAACTATCCGAAATAACTAGCTAGCCTGATGGATAGTCATCTGACATAACTAACTTTTTAACTAACTAACCAGCTGGATAGCCAACTGACTTAATGA
>NW_007017312.1:1517-2879 GCF_000164805.1 Carlito syrichta
CTAGGGAGCCAGCTATCCAGCTAGCATGCTAGACAGTTGGCTAGCAAGCAGGCTTAATTAGGAAGCCTGCTGGCTGGACAGTTGGATAGCCAGCCGACTTAACTAGCCAGCCACACTGCTGGTCAGCTGGCTAGCCAGCTGGCTTAACTAGCTGGCCACCTACCTAACAAGCCTGCTAACCAGCTGGCTAAACTTGCCAGCCACCTAGTTAGCCAGCTGGCTAACGAGCTGACTTAACTAGCAGAATTAAATAGATAGCCATCTGGCTAACCAGCTGGCTTAACTAGCTAGCCATCTACCTAGGCAGTTGTCTATCGAGCTCACTTAACTCGCTGACTTAACTAGGTAGCCAGCCAGCTAGCCAGCTACCTTAATTAGCTAGCTACATAATGAGTCAGGTGGCTAGCAACCTGACTTAACTAGCTGACTTAACCAGGTAGCCAGCTGGCTAGTCAGCTGACTAAAGTAGTGAGCTACCTAGCTAGTCAGTTGGCTAGTCACTTAAATGAATTAGCTGACTTAACAAGCTAGCCAGCTGGTTAGCCAGCTGACTCAACTAGCTGACATAATTTAACCAGTTGGCTAGCAAGCTGGCATAACTAGCTGACACTAGCTACCCCTGTGGATAGCCAGCTGGCTTAACTAGCTAGCTACCTAGTTAGCCAGCTGGAAAATCCAGATGAATTAACTAACTGACTTAAATAGCTAGTCAGCTAGCTAGCCAACTGACTCATCTAGTTCGCTACCTAGCTAGCCAGCTGGCAAGCCAGTTGACTTAACTAACTGACTTAACTAGGTGGCCTGCTTGCTACTCAGCTGAATTAATTAGCTTGCTATATAGGTAGCCAACTGGCTGGACAGCTGACATAACTAGCTAGCTACCTAGCTAGCCAGCTGTATAACCAGCTGTCTTAATTAGGTTACTTAATTAGGAAGCCAGTTGGCTGGACAGCTGACATAACTAGGTACCTACACAGCTAGCCAGCTGTCTAGCCAGCTGACTTAACTAGGTTACTGAACTAACTAGCCAGCTGGCTAGCAGGCTTGCATAACTGTCTAGTTACCTATTTAGCCAACTGGATAGCCAGATGACTTATCTAGCTAGCTACCTCAATAACCCGCTGACTTGCCATTTGACTTAACTACCTAGCTTTCTAGCTAACCAGCTGGCTAGCGAACTGACCTAACTAGGTGACATAACTAGCTAGCCAGCTAGCTTTCCAGCTGACGTAACTAGCTAGATACCCAGATAGGCTGGTGAGTAGCCAGCTGACTTAACTTCCTGACTTAACTAGCTAGCCAGCTGACGTAACTAGCTGACATAAATATCTAGCTAGCTAGCAAACCAGCTGACTTTACTAG
>NW_007017313.1:0-632 GCF_000164805.1 Carlito syrichta
TATCTCTAGGAGACAGAGTCTATGAAAAACTATAATCACATGGCTGGGCATGGCGGCCCACCCTGTAATCCCTGCGCTTAGGGAGGTTGAGGAAGGAGGATCACTTGAGCCCAAGAGTACAAGACCAGCCTGGGCAGCATAGCGAGACTTCATCTCTCTACCCAAAAAATCAAATAATTATCCTGGTGTGCTGGCATACCCCTGGAGTCCCAGCTACTTGGGAGGCTGAAGCGGGAGGTTCACCTGAGCGCAGGAGGTTGAGGTCATGGGGAGCAGTGATTGTGCCACTGCCCTCCAGCCTGGGCCACACAGCGAGACCCTGACTCAACAACAATAAAAACAAATTTTATTTTATTCTTTTTTGGGGGGTAGAGATGGGGTCTGGCTATGTTGCCCAGACTGGTCTCAATCTCCTGGCCTCAAGCAATCGATTCTCCCACCTCGGCCTCCCACAGTGTCGAGATGGCAGGCATGAGACACCGTGCCTGGTCAAGATACGTCCTTAATACCATCAAATATCCGGTTGCGGCCACCATTTCTCCAGTTAACTGATATCACCTGTAGGTCTGTTGCATTCTGTGACTGTTCCGCCTTCTTCTTTGGTGTGGTGGCCACTTACTTAGGGAGGACCC
>NW_007017314.1:0-428 GCF_000164805.1 Carlito syrichta
CATAATTAGGTGACATAAGTAGCTAGATAACTAGCTAGCCATTTGACTTAACTAGCTGAAATAACTAGCTAGCCAGCTGTCTAGCCATCTAACATAACTAGCTTTTTAACTAGGTAGGGAGATGGCTAGCAAACTGCCATAATGATGTGACTTAACCAGCTATCCATCTCGTTTGCCTTCTGACTTAATTAGTTGATTAACGAGCTAGGCAATTGGCCAGCCAGGTGACTAAACTAGCTGACTTAATGAGCTATCTAGCTGGCTAGCCAGCTGACTTAACTAGCTCTCTAGATCCCTAGCCACCTGGATAACCAGCTGACTTAACTAGCTCTCTACCTCTCTAGCCACCTTGATAGCATGCTGACTTTACTAGCTGACTTCATTAGCTAGCCAGCTGGCTAGCCAACTGATTTACCTATGTCACAACC
>NW_007017315.1:0-850 GCF_000164805.1 Carlito syrichta
CTCCTTTCCATTCCATTCCACTCTATTCGATTCCACTACATTCCATTGCTCTCCATTCCTCTCTATTCCATTCCTCTCCATTCCGATCCTCTCTATTCTATTTCATTCCATTCTTCTCTATTCAGTTCCTCTTCATTCCTTTCAATTCCGTTCCATTCCATTACATGTCTTTCCATTCCATTCTGTTTCATTCCATTCCTCCCGACTTCAATCCATTCCATACCATTCCTCTCCATTTCCTTCCATTTCTCTCCATTCCATTCCATTCGTCTCCATTCCATTCCATTCCTTTGCCCACAATTCTTCTACATTACACTTCATTACGTTCCATTCCATTGTGCTACATTCAGTTCCATTCTATTTCTGTCTATTCCATGTCTTTCCATTCCATTCAGTTCAGTTCCTCTACTTTGCATTAGATTTCTCTCCATTCCATTCCATTCCTCTCCATTTCATTCCATTCCTCTCAATTCCTTTCATTTCTTCTCCATTCCATTCCTTTCATTTACTGCTTCTTCCATTCCATTCCATTTCTCTCCAGGACATAACTCTCCGTCCCTCTTCATTCCATTCCCTATCATACCATTTCACTCCTCTCCATTCCATTTCTCTCCATCCATTTCTATTCCATTCCTCTCCGTTATTCTCCATTCCATTTCATTCCATTCCTTTCATTTCCACTCCATTCCATTTTTTTCCATTCCATTCCTTCCTCTTGCTTTCCTTTCCATTCCATTTTCTTCCATTCCTTTGTCTCCATTCCATTCCATTCCGTTGCTTTATTATCCATTCATCTCCATTGCATTCCATTCCAGTCCTCCTCATTCAATTGCACTCCATTCCCTTCCTT
>NW_007017316.1:0-426 GCF_000164805.1 Carlito syrichta
AACTAGTTAATTCTTGTGACCATTCAGCTCACTCACTAGCCGACAAAAGTCAGCTGACCAGTCAGCTCAATCACGGACTGAAAAGTTAAATCAGTAGACCAGTCGACTCAGTCACCGGCCAACTAGTTAAGTCAGCTCACCTGTGGGCTCACTCGCCAGCTGACAAGTTAAGTAAGCTAAACAGTCGACTGACTAGCCAGCCAACTATTTAAGTCAGATAACCAATCAGCCGACTAGTCGGTCAACTGGTCAGCTGACAAGTTAGGTCAGCTAATTTGCGGGCTGACTAGTTAGGTCAGCCTAATAGTAGGCCAACTAGTCAGCTGACAAGTTAGGTGAGCAAAATAGCCAGCGAAAAGTTAACCAAGATAACTTGAGGGCCAACTCGTCAATCAACAAATTAACCCAGGTAACTAGTCGGACTAC
>NW_007017317.1:0-663 GCF_000164805.1 Carlito syrichta
GGCTAGCTGGTTAATTCAGCTAGTTAAGAGAGCTGGCTAGTCAACTGGCAATGTATGTAGTTAGCTAGTTAAGTCAGCTAGATAGCTACCTGGCTAGCTAGTAATGTTAGCATGGTGTCAGCTGGCTAGCCAACTGACTTGCTGGTTAAGTCAGCTAATTTAGTCAACTTTCTAGCCTGCTGGCTAGGCAGGTAGCTAGCTAGATATGTCAGCTTGCTAGCCAACAGACTAGCTGTTCAAGTCAACTAGTTAAATCAGCTGGCTAGCTAGCAGGCTATGTAGGTATCTAGCTAATTAAGTGAGTTGGCGTTCCAGCTTGCTATCTTAAGTCAGCGAGGTAAGTCATTTGGCTAATCAGCTGGCTAGATATGTAGCCAGCTATTTTAGTCAGCTGTTTAGCCACCTGAATAGCTGGTTAAGTCAGCTAGTTAACTCTCCTGGCAACCAGCTGACTAGCTTGTTAAGTCAGTTCATTAAGTCTGTTGGTTATCCAGCTGGTTAGCTAGTTAAAAACTGGTTAAGTCAGATGGTTAGTCTTCTGGCTAGCTAGTTATGTCAGTTAGTTAAGTTAGCTGGTTAGCTAGAAAGTTAGCTATATAAGTTAGCTAGTTATGTCAGCTAGGTAGCTCGTTAGGTCAGCTAGTTAAGTCAGCTGGCTAGCTA
>NW_007017318.1:0-424 GCF_000164805.1 Carlito syrichta
CAGCCCAATTGTCTGCAAATCAACCATCTTTCAGGAAATCTAGGCCCAAGCCTGGGGCCTTCTTCCCAAATGATCTCTGTCTGTTCACGATCATGCCAACTCCATACATAAATGGATGCTCTTTTTTTCTTTTTTTCTTTGAGTCAGAGAGTCACTACGTCACCCAGGATGTAGGGTGGTGGCTTGCACCTGCCCACCACAGTTTCAGCCTCCCGGTCTCCAGCAAGCCTTTCTCCAGCCTTCTGAGGATCCAGAATGACAGGCACGCACCACCACCCAACTGATTTGGAACGAAGTGTAAAGACGAGGTCTCGCTGAGTTGCCCAGACACATCTCATCCCATGGACTGGGGCTGGCTGATGGACTTGGCCTCCCGAAGTGCTGGGATGATGTGACTGAGACCCTGAACACAGCCTCATCCTTC
>NW_007017319.1:0-562 GCF_000164805.1 Carlito syrichta
CTGGAGCCCAGGAGCTCGAGACAGGCATGGGCCACATAGTGAGATCTCATTGCTCACCAGAACACAAACCTGGAGTGGTGTGTGGTGGCACCCACCGTCCTGGCTACATGGGATGTTGTGGGTTCTGTCCTGGGGTATTCCTTTGTGTCATCACCACCAGCAGAACGTTTGAGTCCAGGCCGGGCACCCTGGCCCATGCCTTTCATCCCCGTGCCCTGTGAGGATGAGGCAGGAGGCTGCCTGAACCCAGGTGTACAAGACCAGCCCGTGCAATGTGGCCAGACCATCTCAGCAAGAGGTATCCAAAATCAAGTCAGGCATGGTGGCCCACATAGTCCCGGCTGCTCAGGGGCCGAGGCCAGGGGACTGCCTGATATCCACAGGTCGAAGCCCTGGGAGTCACGATCGTAGCACCATGATCCAGGTGGGCCAATGGAGACTCCAACAAAAAAAGAGGCCTCCCATGTGCATCATGACTAGCGTCCATGGCTACCCAGGGAAAGGTTCATGGTTGAGAGATGATGGAGTAATCAAGAGCGGAAGTGACCCTCCCCCTGCACGA
>NW_007017320.1:0-422 GCF_000164805.1 Carlito syrichta
AGTGGTAGGCAGGCAAGGGAGCCGACTAGTTAGCTTACTTGATGGAAAGTGAGTGAGCCCACCAATTAGCTGACCAGCTAGCTGATATGCTAGCCGACTAGATAGCTAAGTAACTAGCTGATTTGCTAGTTGACTTAACTAGCTTGCTGACTAGCTAGCTGACTAGCTAGCTGACTTAACAAGATAGCTGGATAGCTAACTGAATTAACTAGCTGAGGAGGTAGTTGGCTGGCTAGCAGGCTAGCCAGCTTACTTAAATAGCTAGCTGCCTGGTTGGCTAGATGACTAGCCATATGGCTTAACTGGCTAGTTACCTGGATTGCTAGCTGGCTAGGCAGCTAGTTAGCTTGCTATCAGGCTGGCAATCTAGTTAGCCAGCCAGCTTAAAAAGCCAGCCACCCTGCTGGTCAGCCAGCTAGCCA
>NW_007017321.1:0-719 GCF_000164805.1 Carlito syrichta
TAGCCAACTGGCTAGCTAGTGTTGTCAGTAGGTTAAGTCAGCTGGCTAACCAGCTGGCTAGCTAGTTAAGTGAGCTTTTTAAGTCAACTGGCTTGCCAGCTGACTAGCTGGGTAGCTAGCTAATTAAGTCATCTGGCTAGCCAACTGACTAGCTAGTGTTGTCAGCTAGTTAAGGCAGCTGGCTAGCCAGCTGGCTATCTAGGTAGCTTGCTAGTTAAGTCAGCTGGTTAGAAACATGGCTAGCTAGTTAAGTCACCTAGTTACGTTAGCTGGCAAGCCAGCTGGCTAGCGAGGTAGTGAGATAATAAAGTCAGCTGGTAGTCATCAGGATAACTATTTAAATCAGCTAGTTGTGTCAGCTGGCTAGACAGCTGGTTATCTGGTTAAGTCAACTACTTAAGTCAGCTGGCTAGCTAGGTTGCAAGCTAGTTAAGTCAGCTGGCTACCCAGCTGACTAGCTAGTTGTCAGCTAGTCAAGTCAGCTGGCTAGCAAGCTGTCTAGCACATTAAGTCAGCTAGTTACATCAGCTGGGTATCCAGCTGGCTAGCTAGTTAGCTAGGTAATTAAGTCAGTCTATGAGTCAGCTGGCTAGCTAGTTAAGTCAGTTAAGTCAGCAAGCTAGCCAGCTGGATAGCTAAGTAGTTACCAAGGTAAGTCAGCTCTCTAGATAGCTGGATAGCAAGTTATGTCACCTAGTTAAATCAGCTGGCTAGTTAGG